>NC_045764.1:135268663-135571693 GCF_008692025.1 Phocoena sinus | reverse complement strand
CCTCTGTTATTTGAGGCATATCACCAAGCCTCTTAACAACCTTCTGCCAAGCCCAAAAATCCCACCTTAGTATCAATAATTGATAAGATAACAAAGTAGGGAAGTGTCTCCGGAGCTTAGTGGGAACACTGTTTCCTCCAAACTGTGTGTAACTATTATCTAACCAAATTAGATAGTTGATGTTTGGGGCCCAGAAAAGATGAGTTACAAGATAGGTATCTTTCAAATGCTGGAGGAAGGGGGTTGGGGGAGGGGGAGGGGGGTATCAGACAGGACTCTTCTGGTTGCAGGTGACAGAAATCCAATTTGAACTAGCAGAATTGAAAGGGGGATTCATTAGACCACGAAATCCAAGGAAAAGTTTAAGGACCAAACTGAGAGAAAGGCAAGGATCCAGCTTTGCTTAGGAGCACTTGCAACCAGAAAGCACTTACATCCTGGTTCCATCTCTCATTTCTGCTTCTCTCTACATAGCAGCACCATTTCTCACTGCACATTGGTCTCCTCCGCATGGCAAGAAATAAGACCTCAAGAGCTCTCCTGAGCTTTACCACCCACCACTGGAACCTCCAGAGAGGGACTGACTTTCTTCTTCATTCCAGTTTTTTAAAATTACAGGGAAGGATTCTGATTGGCCCAGACTCAGTCAATGCCAACTCTGGGCTAATCAGCTATGGCCATGAGGGCCATAGTCTACATTCATAAAAGATGACAGCCTTCACTGGAACCCCATGGTGAGTAAGGGGAGGAGAAGTTCTCAAAAAATTCAGTAAGGGAGGAGGGTAATTCTCAGACATAAAAAATGTGTTAGACAAACAGAAAAATGACTGCCCACTATGCACACACCCCAAGTGACAGGGAGAGCAATAAACAACGATCAGAGAGACCAGAGCAGGAGGGCCTTGGGGGACTGACAATGCATATCAGAGGTGGAAAGGCAGGGAGCAAGATGTGCCTTTGTGGCTTCCCTGGTGGTGCAGTGGTTGAGAATCTTCCTGCCAATGCGAGGGACACGGGTTCGAGCCCTGGTCTGGGAAGGTCCCACATGCCGCAGAGCAACTAGGCCCGTGAGCCACAACTACTGAGCCTGCGCGTCTGGAGCCGGTGCTCTGCGACAAGAGCGGCCGCGATAGTGAGACATCTGTGCACCGCGATGAAGAGTGGCCCCCGCTTGCCGCAACTAGAGTAAGCCCTCACACAGAAATGAAGACCCAACGCAGCAAAAATAAATAATTAATTAAGACCACATATTAAAAAATAAATAAATAAATAAAATCTTTAAAAAAAAGTTGTGCCTTTGTTGCAATTTTATAAAGCACTAGTCCTATCCCCAAAGGTTACTGGATCCAAAACAGTAGACATATAGAGCCCTGGAGCTTCCACATTACAAAGTTTAAATAGTTTAGATAACATCTTCTCTTCTACGTGAAATAATAGAAAATACATATATATTGGTCTCTGACCCCAGTTCTTGGAACAGAGCTCCTGAATCCCTTAAAAGGTCCTAAATGATAAGAGCCCTAGGAGCATCCTTTGTTCTAATATTTGGTTTTGGCCCTGGTTCCTTACACAGAGCTCTTAAAGCCCTTGGAATTTCCTGGGTAATAGGAATGTCTTTTGTTCCAACAAGGTGACTCTCGGTGGGCTCCTGAATGGAAGCTGGTTGCCAGAGAGACCAAACTATGGTTAGAAGCTTGGAACTTTCAGCCTCACCACACCCCACCTCCATTTTCCAGAGAGGGGAGAGGGCTGGAAATTGAGTTAATGACCCATTAATTAAGCCTATGTGATGAAGCTTCCATAAAAGTCCCCAAAGTACAGTGTTCAGGGAGGTTCTGGGTTGATGAACACATCCACGTATAGGGAGGGTGGCACAATCCAACTCCACGGGGACAGAAGCTCCTACACTAGGGATCTTTCCAGATCTCGCCCTATGTACCTCTTTATCGATATCCTTTATGATATCCTTTATTATACAATAAACTGATAAACATCAGTAAGTGTTTCCCTGAGTTCTGTGAGATTTTCTAGTTAATGAATGAATCCAAGAAGGAAGTCATAGGAACCTCCCATTTGTGGCCAAGTCACATAGAAATTGCAGGTAACCTAGGAACCTACTACTACTTGCGACTAGTGTCTGAAGTAGGGGGACAGTCTCTTGTGACTGAGCCCTTAACCTGTGGGATCTAACTCCAGTTAGTATCAGAATTGAACTGAATTGTAGGACACCCAGCTGGTGTCACAGAGAATTGCTTGGGGGGAGAAAAATACACATCTGGTGTCAGAAGTGTAGTGAGCATGTTACTAGTATGGGAATAAAGGAGAAACACACAGAAGTGTTTTTCTATCACACCTAAGAATCTTAAAGGGCTTCCTTGGTGGTGCAGTGGTTGAGAGTCCGCCTGCCGATGCTGGGGACGCAGATTCGTGCCCCGGTCCGGGAGGATCCCACATGCCGCGGAGCGGCTGGGCCCGTGAGCCATGGCTGCTGAGCCTGCGCGTCCGGAGCCTGTGCTCCGCAACGGGAGAGGCCACAGCAGTGCGAGGCCCGCGTACCGCAAAAAAAAAAAAAAAAAAAAAAAAGAATCTTAGATACCCTTAGCCAAGCAAGATCACAAAATATTATACCAGGAGACCCAAATTCATGTAGCAGCCCGTTAAGGAGCAGCACCTCCATCTCTAAGATGAAACCAAAATATGGGGGCTATTGGACAGATGCCTTCTTAAAAGTGGGGATAAACCATAGACATGTCAGAAACTTTCAAAACCCTGCTCACCTACTAACCACCTTGCTTTCAGGGGAATTAAAGCTGAAGTAGTTTCCATGATTCTAGAAAATTGTTTTAGCAGCATAATACCGTGAAAGACTTGGAACTATTGAAAGGATAAAATTGAGAATGTATGTAAAAGAACTTTGAATACATATGAGAATGTTTCGTTATTGCTATTTTATTAAGAAGTGCCTAAAAAAAAAAAGAAAAAAAAAAAAGAAGTGCCTGCTCTCCTAAGCTATTGTTTTTTCGGAGTACTGTCTGCCTGCCTTGCAGGAGTTAAGCTATAGCCGGTATTAAGTTCCCCTCTGTGGCAGAGGGGGGAAGACATTTGTCAGGTTATTTCTATGAGGAATTATGCTTGAGGTTATCATGCAGTCAAATAAACTTTTTTTCTTATGGAATACATGGAAAGGGGTCCAGAGGACTGGAGGGGCCCTGTTTTTCATTGAACAAAGTGATTTTGTTCTGAGGTTAAGTCCGTATGACCCAAAGTACAGGCTGGTATGCAAAGAGTCATGCATTGATTTAAACAATAATAAATTGTGGTCCAAAATGCAGGGGAAAATCTGTTCCCTCATGGACACTGAAGCCCATACAATTTCACCCCTGTGATTTCAAAATAAACCTTGCACTTGTTAAGTTTGGGATTCGTAGCAAATACTAGGAACTTTTAAAACGGATACTTAATCCAGTCCAGTCAGTTTTGATGCTTATGAAACAACTCTTAGAACTCCAAATGGTTAGGTAAATAAGTAGAACATAAATCATTATAAGTAGCCAATAAAATTCAGAACTGAAGGGTCAAATAATCAATTTTTTTTTTTCTTTGCGGTATGCAGGCCTCTCACTGTTGTGGCCTCTCCCGCTGCGGAGCACAGGCTCCGGACTCACAGGCTCAGTGGCCATGGCTCACGGGCCCAGCTGCTCCGCAGCATGTGGGATCTTCCCAGACCGGGGCACGAACCCGTGTCCCCTACATCGGCAGGCAGACTCTCAACCACTGCGCCACCAGGGAAGCCCAAATAATAAATTTTTAAATCATAAAATCTGACAAATACAAGACGGTGACTTGAGTCGATGTTATCCAGGACTCAGGAAAATTTCAGCAAGAAAATTTAGGAATAGGCTCATCCTTGCAAAACCCAGGGAACCCAAGGAGGCAGGTGTGCTTTTTAGGAGGTAAGAATGAGTCAAGACTGTGTCTGGCACATGGAAGCTATTCAGGAATTATTTATTGAATTAACTAATCGCTATGGAGTGGCTAAGTTGGTAGAACAGGTAAGATCATTACTAACTTCTACCGGTAAGAAGGGGAAATTCAGTACCATTCACTCCTAGTTGGCAAGTTACCGACATGGGCTCTGGGGATGCCAAGCTACGTACACCATGGTCCTTGCTTTCCAGCCCCACAGTAGATCATGGGGCTCTGTCAGTTCACTGTCTTCTCACTGCTATTCTCCCTACACCAGGTGAAGCAGCCTTGGAGATTAGGACCAATGCGACTGCCCAAGTGGGCTCTTCTCACTAAGCCCCACGTGCCCCCAAAGATATCTCCTTGAGGGCTCTCATGATATCTGATATTTCCATCAGTGGAGTCACCCTCAAATGAGTTCCTGGATATTCAGGGAGTGACACCCCCAGAGAAGGTTATCTGTGCCAGCCTGCTTATCCTAGAAGACCCCTTGAAGCGCTCTCATTAAATGATAACAGCAACAATGACTCACTAACGACAAAACTAGTTCCTTACATTTCTCTGGAGCTTCACAGTCGGACAGCGTGGTACTATTAGAGTGATGGTCTGAGACAGAAGCTAGAAACTTTTTCCCTAAGTGTGCCTCACGTTGCTCTTGGCCCCTCAAAAGCCTCTCCCTCCCCAGATGCACAGTTCCTGATCTAGCTCAATGCCCACCCCGCTCTGCAGCCTTCCGTGTCTCCCCCAGGCTCGACTGTGGGCTCTTCCCTCTGTGATCCTGTTGTAGTTCACGCCTCTCTCACAGCCGTCGAGCACATTCTGCCATGTTTATAATTAGCTGGGCTGTCTGTCTCCCCAGTTAGTTCAGAGACTCAGAGGGAAGAAGTTTTTGCCTTAGTCATTTTGTATCATCTCAGCACAGTAAATACTCAGATGTTCACCGGATTAAACTAATTCCAAAATGAGCATTTTTAAATCCAACTTTTCCCCAATTTCATGTGTGTGTGGAGACACATTTCTATATAAAATGTAAAGTCAATCACTGTAAACATTAAAAGACAAAAAAGGAAATTGAGCAGCTCTTACTGAACAAGAGGTATAGGGGTCGAGCTGGTAAAGATTCAACCAGTCTGTTGTCAACCAATCTGCGGGTGGCTATTCGACCAATCTGTTTTCTGCTCCACATCTCACCTTTGCCGTCAGAGATAACTGGTGCTTCCAGTTCTTTAGCCCTTCTAGGGTTACACAGCACAAGCTGGGGTGCTTCTTGTTGGTTTTCCCTCTGCTCATGTAGGATTTCAGTGTTCTACACTCTGCTAGGTTAGTTCCTGATCATCCAGCTGCTTCTGTCTTCCAGAGTTTATGGACCTCTCTCATCTGGTGATGTTGCTTTCACTGGTAATCTTTGCTCTCTGGGTTTATCTCTTTTTAAATTCCTAATAAACTTCTCCTTTTAATGAAGTTTCATTTAATGAAGAAGTGGCTATAAACACAAGTATACATGCTGCTGTAATTAACCAGACTTCCCTGAACTAATTATTTTGAAATGTAAATTTATAAGTTGGTATTAATAAAACAAATACCATTAATACAAATATTTTAAGGAAAATAGTCTAATAAGATTTTTTAAATAATTTTGTGTAACTTCCCCTTGATACCAGAAAAGTACAAGCTGAAAAGAAAAGAAAACCCCCTTTAAACTCATAGAAAAAGGATAGTGAAAAACTACAAGAAAAAGGTAGTCTTATTCTGCAACTTCTAAATTCACCCTCACTCCAATGTTTATGAATGCTGTTCTGTGTGAAGAATCCATTTCTGAATAGGAAGGTTCCTGAACAGACACATTTTAACTATAACTTTGTCTTGTAATAAGAAATAGGCCACCCTGAACAGAATATCATCCTCTACTCACCTTAAACAAGAAATGTGAATGAAACAGAGAGTGACTGTAATAAGGAGAATGGCTCAGGTGTAAACGGGGGCCCGTGAACGAAATAACAAAGAAAAAATGAGTCCTGGGGAGGAGAGATAAACACAAAATCTGGAGACCCCAGAGCTAGTGCGTTCTGCCACCAACCAGCTACGTCAATGTTAGCATTGTCTCTTAGCTTCTCCATGCAGCAGTTTTCTCTTGTGAAAAATGATGAGGTCTGACTTTATCATCTGCCTGAATTTTCAAGCCACCCTGACCCTCCTATGCCCCAGGCACCTGTAAACTGTAAGGTACATATACGCCCACTCTTTGGAGCAATGGTCCAGGACCCTACTTCCTCTCTTCCAGCTCCTTCTTGGTCCCCCTCTCTTGGTTCCTTCTGCAGCCTCCCTCTTGCCCACCTTGGTTAGGTGGTTCACTTTGCTGTCCTGACTCTTGACTCTCCTAAAAGGATGAGGACTTTGGCTCACTCTCTACTCTGAGCCCTGATTGCTCCACTGACTTCCCAGCTTTGCTCATCTCATTCACTTACAAGCAGGGAAGGAGGAGGATTCAGTCATTTTTGAGCCCTCTTTCAGTTCCAGAATCCTACAATTCCATCAGCATAACAAAGCCTGAACAAATAAAGTTTCTTTGGGCAAAATAAATCTCAGCTATGTTTGACCAGCAGGAAGAATGGCAGGTTCATCTTCAGTAAGAAGATGAGGATTCTTAGGTCTTAAATGCACAAGGAAGTCTTATTTTAGAAGGAAATCTCCTCTGTTACTGTTTTCCTGGTTAAAACAAGTCAGTGTCGCTGTCTAGGAAATTCTTCATAGGCACTCGGGTTTCAATTACTTCTGTACTGGAGGGAAGCTGATGCCAAATGGAAAGATAATCTCGAAAGATCTTAGCATCAGGCACAAAGCTGCCCTTGCCACACATTTCTTGGAATGAAGCCACATTTATCAAGCTTCATTTCTTGTAAATGTTTATTGACATGGAGCCTTTGACAGGAGTCAACCTGGCTGATAGCTTTTTCCTGTTAAATCCCAAGTTGTTTTCGCTGCTGAGAGCCCTTAATGACAAAAATGAGGAAGCTGTGTCTGCAGCAAGAGACAGATATCTTGGGCTTGGTTTCACCTTGTCCCACTTGGCCTCCCCTCAATAAAGAGGGGCAATCCTGCCAATATCTATCTGATGAGAAATGATTCACAAACTCAGAGGAAATTAGGGCATTTAAGAGTTTTATTATTAGGTTCTAAGAGAGAGGAACTAACATTTATTGAGCATCTACTAAGGGCCAGGCACTATTTCAAGGACTTGAAATTTATCTCTTTAATTAAAATTATCTCTGATTCTCATGAGAATCTTATGAGACAGGTAATACTATCCCTACTTCATGGATGAAAGACTCTACCTCAGGAGTGTAAGTTGGTGCAGCCACTATGGAAAACAGTATGGAGGTTCCTCAAAAAATTAAAAATACAATTACCATATGATCCAGCAATCCCACCCTGGGCATATATTCAGACAAAACTATAATTCAAAAAGATACATGCACCCCTATGTTCATAGCAGCACTATTCACAACAGCCAAGACATGGAAACAACCTAAATGTCCACCGAAAGATGAATGGATAAAGAAGATGTGATACATTTATACAATGGAATACTACTCAGCCATAAAAAAAATGAAATAATGCCATTTGCAGCAACATGGACACAGCTAGAGGTTATCATACTAAATGAAGTCAGAAAGAGAAAGACAAATACTATATGATATCACTGATATGTGGAATCTAAAATATGACACAAACGAACCTATCTACGAAATAGAAACAGACTCACAGACATAGAGAACAGACTTGTAATTGCCGTGGGGGAGGGAAGGATTGGGAGATGGACTGGGAGTTTGGGGTTAGTAGATACAAACTATTACATATAGAATAGATAAATAACAAGGTCCTACTGTATAGCACAGGGAACTATATCCAATCTCCTGGGATAAACCATAATGAAAAAGAATATAAAACAGAATGTATACATGTGTATAACTGAGTCACTTTGCTGTACAGCAGAAATTAACACAATAGTGTAGATCAACTATACTTCAATAAAAAATAAATTTTAAAAATATAAAATAATTATATATAATAACTTAAAAGAAAAGAAAGAACCCACCCCAGAAATGTACATAAGTAGTTCAAATTCAAAAATGGTGGGGAGCTAGGATATTATCCCAAGTTTATAAACTGGATTTTATGTAGCTCTGGTGTTTGCTGTAGACCTTCAACTTCAATTCAATGAAGGGTAATGTGCACATGGAAAAATACATCATAGAATCATATAATTTTATACCTTGAAGAAACATGTTATAGATGAGGAAACAGAACCACAGAGATTAAATGACTTGCCCAAATAACATGGTTCTAGCTGTGCAAATTGTGAAAATTTTTCTTGATTGAAGTACTAGGGATTAAGATGCATGCCTTTTGTAGTTAACTGGGTAAGAGATGTCCTAAATCAGCACAAACTGTTCTATTTGCTTTCAAATAACCAAGACTGTAAAAGTTCCAAGTGGAAATTTCTAAGATAACCCAAGGATGCAAAGTGGTATGGACTTTGAGAAAGCTTTCCTATCAAATCAAAGGCCTCCAAAGCATAACTGTTTTTAAACTCAGAGTCAAAATGTGACAGAGCAAGTCCATCTGCAACTAGAAGTAGCATTGTAGTCTGTTTTTTCAAAACTAGGAAATCACTCAACAGTGGGTCAATGGGTTAGCAGAAATGGTGGGAAACAAGACAGGAAGGAGAAAAAGGGGAGGAGAAATAGAAAAGATGCATCCACCTAAAAACTAAGAAACAAACAAAATCAATTCCACACATTTCTCCATCAGTACAGGAATGATTTGCCATACAAGCTCACATATATTCACATTTCTTAACCACGGGTCAGAGACTCAAATAGAAATTCTCTCTGCCCAGAGATAGTTCAGTCTTAATCGTCAAGCAGCTAACCAATCTCAGTTATATTTCACAGTCAAAAGCAGACATTTAATAGACTTCTCTTCCCAAAATGCAAATGCTCTAATGTAGCTAAAGATCATCTACAATTTTAAAAAGCTTAAGAAGAACATTTATGTAGTGGCTTTTATGAGCTTAAACTCCAAGGTCCAGAGTTATGTAAATAACAATACTCAGGAAAGGAAATGTATCTTTTGAATTTGGGCTTTTGCAAAGCTTGGATACAAATAGTGCCTGAAAGAGGAATAAACATGATTCATAAGGCTTGTCTCATGTGGTTAATCCTTCCAGGCAGTGAAGGACTGGATTCTCCACAGATGTTTTTACAAACTTTTTCTCTTAGAGCATCCAAGGAAGTGTAACTATTATTAAGCATCTGATTGAGCTGTCTGTCTACTAACCCTGGAGGACTAAGGGCAAAAGCTGCAGTTGAAAGATGATGAAGCAACTTGAAAACTGTCAAGGAACAGTGTTTGATGCACTTGATTTGTATGCAATCAACTGATTGGAATACAACTTTTATTGTAAACTAACTGAAGCCTAAAAGATAAGCCATCCCATGCTTGTTTGTAATGCTTCAAACACTAATGTTATCTCTCTCGGGTTTAAGTTAATCTACTTAACAGATCCTCACTTGGATGGGAACTGAAGAGACCAGCAAATGGAAAGGAAAAATCACACAAGATAGACTAACACCGTTAGTCCATGGCGTTACAGAAGTTTTCTCAAAAATGTCTGGTTACATTGTGCAACAGGCTTCACCCCTTTGACCAATATGTGCTGATGCATTCCTAGTGATTAGTAACTGGCTACCTCAAAAGCCTTGATTCCATTTGCACTGAATAGGAGGCAAATCACCCCCTCTTGATGGTCAGGGGATCATTTGGGACTTGTCAGAAGATCCAGACAGGCTGGTCTCAGCCATTCCCCTCCCAGGAAGTGCAATTAGGATGACTAATGCAGAAAGTGGTGGGAACGTCAAACGCTCTCCATTTAAAAAGCTGCACAAAGCCCAAGCAAGATAATACTGTGAAAACATTAACTATTTATTTTTGAAAAACCTTACTTGCTGTTGTCTTACCTAGAAATAGAATCTTCCTCATTCAGACCAAAGTAATAACAATAATAATTCCATCCATAGCGAGCAGCCAACTCGGGTCTCATTTGCCTCCTTTGCTTTCATGGAAGATTTGGAAGGACATTAAGAAAAGGTTTTTGGTTGTTTGGGGGTTTTGTTTGTTTAACTTAAGGTCTTTATTTATTTTTAAAGTTATTTATTTTATTTTTATTTTAAAAGTTATTGTTTATCCCAGGTTTTCTCAACCTCAGCCCTACTGACATCTAGGGCTGGATAATTCTTTGTAGTGGAGGCTGTTCTGTACACTGTAGTATGTTTAGCAGCATCCCTGGCCTCACCTTCTAGATATCGGTAGCACCACCTCCCACTCCCTCCCCAACAGAGTTGTGACAAATAAAAATGTCTCGACACTGCCAGTGTCTCCACATTGAGAACCACTGAAGGTAAAATCTTGGCTTGAGGAATCCTGTTTCACATTAGTATGCTCTGCAACAAAGTTATATAGCCATCAAACCAGGCAATGGAGGCCGTGAGGAGACAGCAGCAGCCACTGCTACCCAGGAATCCAGGATGATCTCGAGATACTTAACTACATCTGCAAAGATGCTTTGCCCAAATAAGGTAGCATTCACAGCTTCCAGGGATTTGGACGTGGACTTTTCTTTTGTGGGGGTCACCATCAAACTCACTATACCTGGATTGCCTGCCTCATTTATCCTCTCTGCTCCAAAAAGTAAAAATCCTCATTCGTTTAAGCCACTGTTTTCCAGGCTTCTGTAACTCACAGCCAAATACATTTCCTCACTAATAGATTGCTTGACTCAGTGAGGACGTTAGGAAGACTTCAGCTGTGGATCTTGATTATTAGTTTAAACTACCTGGGTTCTGAATCTCGGTGTCGGCACTTTTGCACAGAAGATCAAGATCCACTTTAGAACCCTAGCTCACATCTCAACCTGTGGACCCCAGAGTATCAGTATTACCTGGAGTGTTTATTTAAAACTCTGGGTTTTTGCCCTCAAAATGTGTTTGCTGTCTCAAAATCTCTGGGAATTTACATCTTTATCATGTCCCCTACATTTTTTATTTATTTTAATTTTTTTTTTTTTTTTTTTGCGGTACACAGGCCTCTCACTGTTGCGGCCTCTCCTGTTGTGGAGCACAGGCTCCGGACGCGCCCGCACAGCGGCCACAGCTCATGGGCCCAGCCGCTCTGCGGCACGTGGGATCTTCCCGGACCAGGGCACGAACCTGTGTCCCCTGCATCGGTAGGTGGACTCTCAACCACTGCGCCACCAGGGAAGCCCTGTCCCCTACGTTTTGAGAACGCTGTTGCCCTTCCTGTTTTTTACAATGCTTCTCTGCGTACTGACTCCAGATTGAACGATTAGTCTTTATCACTTAGGGTGGTTGTCTGCCTCAAATTTTGTTGATTTTGTAGTTAAACCTGTTTGTGCTCCATTGATTAAACAAAATCTGTGTTTCCTTAGCAATAAAAAAAAAATTATCTTTCTTATATTGAGTCTTTCCAGATTTCAAAAGCTACCTGATAACCTCGTATACACTGTTAATGTGGACGCTTTGTAAAAATGTGGCTTTTTTTGGGACTTCCCTGGTGGCGCGGTGGTTGGGAGTCTGCCTGCCAGTGCAGGGGACACGGGTTCGGGCCCTGGTCTGGGAGGATCCCACATGCTGTGGAGTCGCTGAGTCCATGCGCCACGGCTGCTGAGCCTGGGCTCTAGAGCCCACGAACCACAACTGCTGAGGCCCACGTGCTCTAGGGCCCGTGCTCCACAACAATGAGAAGCCCGCGCACCGCAACGAGGGGTGGCCCCCGCTCGCCGCAGCTGGGGAGGGCCCGTGTGCAGCAATGAATACCCAAACCAGCCAAAAATGAATTTATAAAAAAAAAAAAAAAAAAAAAAAAAAAAAAATGTGGCTTTTTTTTTTAGCTACAAAGTGCACAGCCCAACCATGTTATAACATCAGAGCAGAGCAGGGAAAGGCAGTGTGCAATGTATGATAGGATTTCTGTTTCTACAGAGGGGCACCATGCATCACGGAGTACTTGAAAAACAGAACTTCCCTCAGTCAGATTCATGACTCCATTGGGATTAATCAAATCCCTGGTTTGTGAAGAAGTTTATTGTACATTCCTTTGTCCCTAGCTTCTTTGATTTTTGCTTTTCAGCTTCCCCCCCGGAGAGCATGTTGCGTGCCATTTGGGATCAGGTGACAATTCCAAAGTGTCGCTCCAGACCATCCAATCACTAGTTATAAGTCCTTCCTTAAGCCCCTGCAATTTTGCCATTCACCAAGTGTGAAAGGAGGCCTCGTCCCCTTCAGCATGTACAGATAAGGGTGGTGGGGGGAGAAGCAATTATCCGAGGAGTCAGGCTCTGAGCTGGGTTTTGAACTTCTCAAGCTTCAGCCAATACAGGAGTCAGAGGTTGAGCTCTGAATCCCCGGGCTTCCCACTCAGAATTCAGACTGCCAGTGATGGAGAGAAGAAGCATGAAACTGAAGTCGAGGGGCTACACGCACTGCAAACCGTCTGCACAGAAAAGGCCTCGTGCCAAGGAGACGCTGATCTGAATCACATTAAAGGTCAAAGAAAAGGATTGTTTTATTTCCTAGAAACCGAATCACCAGAACCACACCCACCTCAAATCCCTTCCAAATCCCCTAAACTCAGCTAGAATCCAGCCCCTGATGGGGGGAGGGGACGGTGAGATTCCTCTGGCTTTAGAAGTGCTCTGTGACACATTAACCGCTTCCCTGCTGAGAACCTTTGCTGTCTCCAGAGCCCAACCAGTGTGTGCTGCTCAAGGCCCCCAAGTGAACATCCGAACGTTTGCTTCCCGATGTGTGCTGGGATTGTTCCTCTGCCAGGCCTCCCCACCCATCAGGGACCCGCAAACCTACAGCAGAGAAACCACCACACCCACTGACGTTTCCAGCATTGGCACACATTGAGAGAACTGGAGGCCGCCTTCCGTGGGGCTACACGGAGGCTCCTCCTCTGGGTGTCTGGTTTCTTTTTAGAGGGCATGGAGGGGCTTAACCGGCTTTGGTCTCCCCAGGCCGCCTAAGCATGCTTAGAAAATGCTGCAAGAGAAACAAAGCTCCATTCCTTTCCTAGTTATGTTGGGCTCTGCGTTGAGGCTCTTTCAGCTCTAAAACTGGACAAATTTATCTATCAAAACCCTTTTCAGAAGCCAACAAGTGCCATCTTGGTCAGTGATTTCTTCCTACTCTGAATCCCCGTAGCATCTCACACCTATATCATTTATATGGCCTTTTGTGGAGGCTTCCTGGCTTGGTCTCTAGGTTTATATGTCTTATCTCCCTCTCTGTTCTAAGTTCCTAGAAGGCATGTGGTATGATCTTAAACACAGTTAATGACTCATACAACTCAGTAACAAAAGAATAAACAACCCGATCAAAAGATGGGCAGAAGACCTAAACAGACATTTCTCCAAACAAGATATACAGATGGCCAAGAGGCACATGAAAAGATGCTCAACATCACTAATTATTAGAGAAATGCATATCAAAACTACAATGAGATACCAACTCATACGGGAATGGGCATCATCAAAAACTCTACAAATAATAAATGCAGGAGAGGGTGTGGAGAAAAGGGAACCCTCCTACACTGTTGGTGGAAATGTAAATTGGTTCAGCCACTATGGAACACAGTACAGAGGTTCCTTTAAAAACTATAAATAGAGTTGCCATATGATCTAGCAATCCCACTCCTGGGCACATATCCGGAGAAAACTCTAATTCAAAAAGATACATGTACCCCAATATTCATAGCAGCACTATTTACAATGGCTAAGACATGGAAGCAACCTAAATGTTCATTGACAGAGGAATGGATAAAGAAGATGTGAGTGTGTGTGTGTGTGTGTATACATATATATATATATATATATATATATATATATATAAAATATACAACAGACTACTACTCAGCCCTAAAAAAGAAAGAAATAATGTCATGTGCAGCAACATGAATGGACCTAGAGATCATCATACTAAATGAAGTAAGTCAGAAAGAGAAAGACAAATACAGGATATGATATCACTCATATGTGGAATCTAAAATATGATACAAATGAACTTACTCATAAGACAGACTCACAGACATAGAAAACAAACTTATAGTTACCGAAAGGGAAAAGGGTCGGGGGAGGAATAAATTAGGAGTTTGAGATTAGCAGATACAAGCTACTATATATAAAATAGATAAACAACAAGGTCTTCCTGTATAGCACAGAGAACTATATTCAATACCCTGTAATAAACCATAATGGAAAAGAATATGAAATATATATATATAGTATAATACATATATATGTGTGTATGTATAACTGAATCACTTTGCTGTACACCAGCAGCTCACACACATTGTAAATCAACTATACTTCAGCAGAAATAAATAAGTAAATAAATAACATAATTAATAAATCATCTTTAAATAATTAATGAAATCTTAAAGCAACACATGTTTTCTATTTGGAGACCAGAAGAAGGAGTTGTTATTGTCTGAGAGATGAGCGGATCAATTTTATATTATACTTTAGGCCAAAGCAGACGACCAAAAATATCCCTAACTGAGTCAGTCAGAGACACAATGGCTGCCCCTGTCTGCTACCCATATTCAGAAACAAACCTTGGTATCTAGGTCTCACGAGAACATGGGCTGTCACTGTAACCAACACCAAACTTCTAATATTAGGAAAGAATAATCAACAGCACTGAAGTAACTTTACAATGTTTAGCAACCGCATACGTGATGGGAGATCTGGCATCCATGCAATTGCCTCCCTAATCAGAGGCAGAAAATGAGGAATAATAGGAAAATATTGGTTAAATAACTAAGGATAATAGAATCTTGGAATAAAATATCCAGTGGTCAGTAGGATATGATTACACCCATAAGTGAATTTCTTTGAGGTTACTTGCTCTTCCGAGATTAGACTGCAGCTATGTCAAAGTCTCATTTTTCATGGCTCACTCCCTGGGCCCAACCCATCAGAAAGAAAATTAAAGTCAAATGGCTTTTTCACTGAACAATTTATCTCCCGTTTCTAGGTTGCTCATTTAATAAGAGTTCATTGAATGCTAACTATGGATGTAATACAATCAACACTAGGCACCTGGGGTAGCTCGTCTCCAAAGACGCCCCTCCAACCATGCCTCCTGGTGTTTACTCCCCTATGTAGCTCCTCCCCTTTAAGCAGGGCTCTCACTTTTGAGACTCTATGACTCCTTTTGATCAGCAGAATGTGGCTGAAGCGATGCTGCATGATTTCTAAGGCTACATCATAAGAAGCCTCGCAGCTTCCACCTTGATCTCCTTGCAGTATTTGATCTGGGAGAAGCTAGCCAGACATCCAGCCCATCCTTCAGTCAAGCCTTCAGATGAGTGTAGTTTCTTCCATCTTCTGACTACAACTGCAAGAGACCTCAACCAAGAACAGCCCAGCTAACACAGCACACCAAAAACACAATACAAGAGTGACAGTAATAAATTGATGTGGCAAACCTCAGAGTTTTGGGGTGGTTTGCTACATAGCAATAGATAATCAAACCAGTTCCAAATAAATGTTTTGTATTTATTAAAAAGCAAAGGCCCTGCCTTTGGAGAACTTAGATTATAGATGAAGCAGCAACACACCCACAGAAAGCAACATACATACCCTACAACATAACTCATCCGCAAATATAAAACCAATCTCCTCCAACTAGGGTACAGCTTTAGGAGGCCTGGAAGTGGGTTTGCAAAGGAAGAAAGTGGCACCAGCCTTGCAAAGGAGCGTAGCCCAAACCAACCCTGGCAATCAGTGAGGGGACAGCTGTCATATCTACAAAAAGAGTCAAGACAGAGCCTAGAAGCACTGAGGAAATGTAGAGCAGAAAAGTGAGCAGAGAAAAATGGCAAAACACATTGTAAAAAAATGTTCAAATGTTCACATTAAAAATATAACCAAAAGAAATAGAAATTAAAGCAAGACACAGTTTTTCAACTATCAGATTGACAAAGATCTTTTTTAAATGATAATATTCAGGCTTTCAGCGTTCAGTGAAACCTATGTGCCCTTCTGGCAGGAGTATACCGTAAATAATCTAATCTTTCTGCAGGGCAATAGGTAGAGAGGTCTTTAAAATAATCATATCTTTGCACTGTTATTGAATTTCTAGAAATTTAACCAGAGGAAATTATCAGCCATTTATTTTAAAAATATATATTGTGTAAGGTTTTTAAAAATAGATTTACTTATAATAGCATGAGTTAAAGGCAACCTAAATGTCCAATGATAGGGGAAGTTCATTCTGTGATGGTATAACTATAGGTGGTATTCATAATATCTGATAACTGTTATGGCACAGGCACCAATCAATTATAATTATAACCAACACACCAACCAATCAAAACCAATAGACCAACCAATCATAACAGATTCACCAGCCACTTAGACTGAAGTTGTAAATAACCCTACCTCTAGCCACCATGTTATAGAACAGCTGGATATCAGCCTAGGGTCCCTCCATGTAACTGAAAACCATACAATTGTTAAAAGTCATGTTTGTAAGTGATGTTCAATGATATCACAGTGGAAAGTTAGGTGGGAAAAAAAGAGAAAATACCTTATATAATATATAATCTCTACACATTTACAAACATATGCATGGAAAAAAAGGGAAGGAAATATATCAAAACACAGTGGTTGTCTGGACTGGTGGAATTATCAGCGACTCATTCATTTTCTTTCTTTGTACTTTTCTGTGTTTTCCAAATCTTCTATGATAAATATGCATTATTTTCATAAGTTATCAGAAAAAAATCACATGATATATAAGGAAGAAAATATAAGTAATCAGAGAGCTAGGGTCAGTTGAAGTGTGTGAAGTTAGAATTGGAGTGATAGCAGAGATGAAGGGAAGTTCTGTTTGGGGATGGAGTGTAGGAAACTATAGGAACATGAAGATGAGAATGGATGAAAGATGAACAGGAGGAATTCTAAGTGCTTGAATAAGGACAATACGAGAGGAAAACAATGCTGGTTGAAGGTAATTCTAACTGCTAGGAGGAAACTGGTGGAGAGACGAGAGAAGGGGTGAACAGAGAAAGGCCTTCTACAGCATTCCTGGCAGCTAAAGCAACATGCACAAGCATGCACATCCATGATTTACGTTTCTTTCACCCTGTTAGCGTTTTGACTTTAGCAAAGTACATCTGCTCTTGTCATGCATCCTGAGTAATTCAACATCTGTGTCATCACAAATGAGGCTTTGGTACCTTCTCCCAGTTAAGTGTCTGGGTAGAAAGAGGAAAACAGGAAAGCAGTAGCACACTCATGTTTGTTCAAAGACACCAAAACAGCAAGGTCAGAATTTTTACTTACCCCATGGCAAAAGAGCTTTCGATTAGACAAATTTTTGGATCAGATATTTAAAGGCATCCCTTCCTCTTTTTTGACTTTTTATTTGGAAATAATTTCAAACTTACAGGAAAAATTGCAATAAGAATAGAAAAAAGAACACTCCTATACCCTTTACCGAGATCCACCTACTATTAACATTTCACCCACTGACTTTTTTTTTCCATTTACTTTTTTATCATTTGTTCTCTTTCTCTCTCTTTCCCTTACTCCCTCTCTCTTTCATATATACATCATCTATACAATATATACATATAATTTTTAATCACTTAAGAGTAAATTGTGTACATCATGTATATTTCCTAAAATTGTGATATTCTCTTATGTAATCACACCACTGTTGTCAACTTCAGCAATTTTAATTTTGATGCAATAATTTTGTCTAATCTATTGTTCATATTCCAGTTTTGTCAGTTGACCTAATAATGTCCTTTGTAGCATTTTTCTCCTCTAATAAAGGATCAGTTGAGGATCAGGTATTACATTTAATTGTCATGTCTCTTTGGTCTCCTTTTATTTGGAACACAGAAAAAAAAAAATCAAAAAAAGGCATCTATTTTAATTCAGACACCAGTTTCATTTAAATTACACATTTTCCAAATTAATTTTGCCAAGGAATCCCTGACAACCCATAGCTCCCAGATTTGCCCTCAATGGCACTCATCCTGTCTGATCCATTTTTCCAGGCAACACGATGTCTGTCTGAATGGTAGGTATAGTTATGTCCTTGAAAGGCATTTCTTTTTCTTAGCCCTAAAAGGACTCATGGCTGCAAATTTCATTCTAAACAAATATGAACTGGTGATCATTTCTTTTAAGAGATCATATGCTCCAATGCCTGGCTGGCGAATGTAGAATAGACTCTTCTGTGGTGGTCAATTACCAAATCCCTCCATTGTCTTAAATATTCTCTCAATCCCCTCCTCCACCTGTCTCTTTCTGAAGTACCATGACCTTTTGACAGCCAGCCTGACTGAGAGACCCCATTCCTCTTCAATTTCTCTGATAAATGTAAGAGCAGAGATGGCTGTGGTTGATAGGCACAAGCTAAACAAAGGCTCCAGATGAGAACTTTTGATGGCTATAGTTTCCATCTGAGCCTAGTAGACAGGTATTAATCCATATAAATGCTGTAGTCAAACCATATGGGTGGGGGAAACTTGACTACTAGACTGAAATCACAGACACACAGCAAACTGAAAAGCTACACCTCTCCCGATGTCACAGTTTATTTGCATGCACTCCCAGCAAAATCAATATCGCCATCTTAATCAAGAGGGAATTACAGGCTTCAGCAGAGAGGTAACATTGTTAGTAATTACATCCCAGCCATTTTCAGACACATTGCACGCTGAGCTGAAAGGTTTAAACAGAGATGGGAAGAAAAAGAAGAAAAAAATGAGAGAGCTGAGCACTCTTTGTGCCCAGAGTGGCGTCACTGCGTCCACGTCCAAACCTTAGAATAGAAGTGCCAGCCAGGAACCTAAGGGTCACGGAAAGAAAACACTGGTGGCGTTGTGGATGTGCACACCATGAGTGGAGGGGGTTTTAATCTATCCAGATTCTCCTTTTTCTGTTAATCAAATTTTCACCATCTCTTGCATCTTTTAGGGGAAAATTCCCCGTGCAGTTGCCACGTGAGACATAGTGGGTCTGCAGCTTGCCAGAGATACAGTTTGGGAAGAGGAGTGCTCGGGCTGGCTGTGAACGGGGTCGAGGAAGCCCAGGGCACTGCGCCCAGCTCAGGCCTTCTAGCAGCAAATGGAAATTAAGGGAAGTGGGGACCGAGGGAGAACACATCAAATGATATTCATTTGTACTTAAGTTTTGTAAATTCTTCTCATCCTTTTTTTTTTCTTTCTGCTTCCTAATTTGTATTCCAGTATTTGAGAAAGAGAATCTGCTTAAATTAAGAAAGTATGAAATGGTGTTCATGAACGAGGAAAAGCGATTTTCTTAATTTCAAGTGCAGGCAGCATCAAAGCAAGAAAGGTATAGTGGAAGAGACATGGCTTTAGTTAAAGAAGAAAAATGACTTATAATTAACTCTGAGACAGCAGCTTGAGCCATGCTGGCCTCAGCCGGAAGGGGCTTTGTTTATGTGCAAATGATTTTTTCTAAAGCACTAGAAAACACTTCCTCTCCTGGAGGAAGTAAACATCTTCTTGATATTTTTGTCTGTTCTATTCACTGGCTTGTGTTTTCCTCTTTTGTTCCCTAATATTTCTAAAGAAAATGTCAACTTTAGCTCCTACTAGGAATAATTCACAGATTCCAAATTAATCTATTTTCCCTGGTCAAATATTGCCCCACACCTATGGTTTTACCATCATAACAGTTTTGCGGTGGTGCCTCATTAACGAACTCAGCTAGGGTATTGACAGGATGGCGATGCTGGGATCCTCAGAGCTGGCTCGGCTGGCAGCAGCAGTGAGGCAGAGGAGATTCCATCTCTGTCCCTGGTCCTGGACATGTCTGTGGGGACAGAGCCCAGCCCAGATGGTCACAGAGCCACCCTCAGGATGGTTGGTGCATCCTGGACATGGTGAGGGTGTGCTCAGGGTCCCCTGGACAGAGAGTTATCTGGAAAAGGAGAGAATGCCCTCTGCCAATCACCCTCCACCCCACGAAATAGAGCCTTAGCCCACCTAGCCTAGAAGGAGGAAGGTGAAATAAGGGGCTCTGATTTCTGAGGCACACCCATATGCATTTTGTATTATTTGTGTCACTATCAATTTCTGTCAGTGAAAGATGCTATTGGAATGTTGCCCACCAAACTCCCCCTCCATAGGACAATTATTCTCCATCTGGCATTCATTGGCCTTTCCCTCTAGGGAATCCTCCACCACTACCTCAAATATCCAATCACCAAATACTGCCAATTTTACATCTCAAAATCGTACATCTGCTTTGTCTGGTCCTCGCATTTCCAATATACTTGTTCATTACCTGCGCAGTCATCTGACTACTGAAAGAACTGCTTATCTGGACTTCTGGCCTCTGACCACTAACTTTCAGCACAACAGTCACGCTGTCCAGAGAGAGAGGGAAAGAGAGAGAGAGGGAGAGATGGAGTCACACTACCCTGTGACCCAAAACCCTTCAGTGGTGTGTTAGTCCACTCGGGCAGCTATAACAAAGTACCACAGACTGGGTGGCTTAAACAACAGAAACTTATTTTCTCATAGTTCTGGAGGCTGGAAGCCCAAGATCAAGGTGTGGGCAGGTTTGGTTTCTTCTGAGGCCTCTCTCCTCGGCTTGCAGACGGCCACCTTCTTGTGTCCTCTCATGGTTGCCTCTCTGTCTATGTGTGCACATGTTTGATGTCCCTCTCTGTGCTCTAACCTCTTCTTCTTATAAGGACACTAGTCATATTGGAATAAGGCCCACCAAAATGACACCGTTTTCGCTTAATTACCTCTTTAAAGACTGTCTCCAAATACACTTATTCTGAGGTACTAGGGATTAGGGCTTCAACATATGAATTTGGGGGGTAAGCAATTTGGTCCATAACACTGCTTGACCACTAGAATATGGTGGAAGTGATGCTGTGTCCATTTCTAGACCCAAGCTTTAAGAAACTGGGAGCCTCCACTTCCTATCTCTGTGACACTTGCCCTTGGAACCCAACAGTCATGCTGGGAAGAAGCCCAGACCATGCAGAGAGGCCATGTGTAGATGTTTGGCTGACCGCCCTGCTAAGTCCCCTCAACACACCACGTACGTGGGTGAGAAGCTTTCAAGATGACTCCAATTCCAGCCACCCTCAGGCTACAAGGGCACGAAAGACCCTGCAGGAGAAGCTCTCACTGAGCACAGTCAATTCCCAGAAGAGTGCAAATTACTAAAATGATAGTTAAATTTTAAAACACTGAGCTCCCCTGGGGGCTCAGTGGTTAAGAATCCACCTGCCAATGCAGGGAACACGGGTTTGAGTCCTGGTCCGGGAGGATCCCACATGCCGCGGAGCAGCTAAGCCCGTGCACCACAGCTACTGAGCCTGTGCTCTAGAGCCCGTGAGCCACAACTACTGAAGCCCACACGCCTAGAGCCCATGCTCCACAACAACAGAAGCGACCACAATGAGAAGCCAGTGCGCAGCAACAAAGAGTAGCCCTCGCTAGCCGCAACTAGAGGAAGCCCATGTACAGCAACAAAGACCCAATGCAGCCAAAAATAAATAAATAAATAAATTTATTTATTTTTAAAAATAAATAAATTTCTTTTTTTAAATAATAAATAAATTTATTTAAAGAAATAAATAAACACTAAGTTTGGGGACTATTTCTTACACAGTAATAGACAAACAGAACAGGTATTTCTGTGTGAAATCCACCAACTATAGTACTGAAAAAATATAAATTTAAAACACAAAACAAAACACTGTTTCAGCCAAATACTACACTTCTGTAGGCTGCTGGTTTGTAACATCTGTTTGCTCTAGCGATTCCCAAATACTCTGAATATCTACCAACACCCTGCTTTTTCATATCTTCATGGCTTTGCAAATGCTGCCTCAATCCACACATCCCAACTGCTTAGTTTTCCTCGGAGTAAGAGCTGGTTAACTTTTGTTGAATAAATTGCCAGGTGACCAGAAAATTGAGGACTAACTACACTGAAGTCACCACCTGTCTTCCTTGATTCTCCTTGGAATCCTAATCATAACCCTGCTTTCACTGGTAGGCAGATCTGGCTCTGACCTCGCCACTTGCAACACAGTGGGTGTCGACAAGTTATATACATTTTATTCTCCAGCTTCTCCCATTTGGGGGATTCCTAGTGACCTCTTTCCTGTTTCTCTAGTTGCCTTCTTATTCTCTTATCTTTCCTCTGGCAATTGTGTTGTTTATCCACTCTTATCTTTTTTTTTTTTTTCACTCTTATCTTTAACGGCTTTCAATTATTCAAGGAAGCGTGTCAGGTACCAGAGCTGACCCGGGACTGCACTCTGCAGTACAGAGGGTGCAGAGATGGACAAGCGTACACTGTCCCTGAACAACTTGCCATGGCCTCCCAGCACCTTCCAGTGCACGGGAACCTCTTGCATTTCGTACTAAAACCCACTTGCAATCCAAGATGATCTGTGGATATGCGGGTTTATCACGGTCCAGATCCAATCCTTTATTTTTCACAAGTAGTCAATCAAAACGAAAACTTCATACTGGTAAATTCTTGGCTACCTGACTTTTCCTTCATCCCAATTGTTCAGTGACATTTACCTTGATTTTTTGTCCTTAGATTTAAAAAAGAAAAAAAAAATTAATATTGTAACTAAAACTGTAACTAAATGTGTCCTAAATATTTTCCCTAGCTCTGGTCTCTCCACCACTGTGGTTCCTCCCACAAAACAGTGAGAGATTAATCCTTTTAAAATGCCATCTAAACACAATCGGCAGATGCTGTCCACACACCCAGAAAAAGCTCCAAATGCAACAGCCTAGAACTCAAATGCATCTGAGGCCTGGCCCCAGCTTGATGTCCCAAGTCCTCTCCTGTAACACCCTACGTGAACCCTGGCTCCAGGCAAACCCACTGCCGCGTGTCCTTCAGAATGCTGGAATGCCTCCCCCAGCTCTGGCTTTCTCCCACTCTCCTACCGCCACCTCACAACTTACCCCTCCTAGGTCCCTCCCTTGCACGATGCCTTCTCTTAAGGCCCACGGTCTCAGAAGCAGACCCTTCTCTGAACCCAGGTGACACAGCCTTCTACAGACTCAGATACACTCCCTCAGGTTGTTATCCCTCTGCAAGCAGGTTCCTCTTCTCCAGAGAGACGGTGAGCCTTTCAAAGGCAGAAGTCACAGAGGCTTTGCACAACTTTGTATCCCCAGGACCTAGCACGATGCTCAGCAAATGTCTGACAATCGCACTCAATTGTATGTGTATCGGTTGTTTGCTCTGGTTATTGATTAGACACAACCCAAGTGACAGTTAAACACCTCACTCTGGTTACTGACCTTGACCTTCCTTCTGACCCTGTGATAATGTGTAAAACTTAGCAGGATTTACTGGCCACTCACTAATTAAACAATCGACCAGAAGTTATACACAGTAAACACCACCTAAAGAGATGTGAAATTCTGTTTCTAAGACAAACCATGCTTACCTTTAAAGCATGACACTCGATATCCCTGGGAAGTTTCCGAAACAGTATCTGAGGAATGGACTAAGGCACCAAAAAGGAAATCAAAATTATTTTGTTTCCTTTATCCCACAGGACCCTGGAATTAGTATCCACACTGAAACCACGTGAAAGTGGCAGATCAGCAAGTGTCTGGCTTTAAATATTCCAAAGCAAAATTTAAAAACAAGTCAATGGGTATAACTGAGAAAGCATTCATCTTGGGGGAGCTGAGCTCACGTCTCCCTTCTTTTTTTTTTGTTTTTTTTTTACATCTCCCTTCTTGATTGTAGAATAACTGGATTCTACAGACACTCGGCTGATGAAGGGGTGTAAACTTGAAGCAAATAGAGCCAGGTTGTCAAATCTCTATGCAATTAATGTAAGGATTAAGAGATAATAAGAGCTCTGAATTCTGGTTAGATCCTAGGTGGTGCTTAAAAAAACCTGATCAAGAATAGGCAAGTTGGGGCAAAGCTTTCCAAATCATTTTTAAAAAGCTAAATATAGTGTTTTATGGTTGTTTGTGACACAAAAAATACGGACAACACATTATGACTTTTACATAAATGTCACTGTTCAGACACAGTTAATTGTTTCCATTGAAAACTCCCCATCTTACAGATGATTAAGAGTGAGGTCAGGAAGCATTAAGGGACTGACTCACAGTCATGCAGCCGTTCTAACCTAGAGGACAACAGCTTTCCATTGCACGCACTGCCCCTAATTCACAATGGATAAACCCTCTGATGAGGAAGGGTCCAAAGATAAAGTGTCTGCATTAAGTGACTCTTAAATAGACAACATTAAAAGTATTTAACATACATTTATGGTTATGAAAAATTGGACTTCTTAAGTTGACCTCCTGGACCAAGGATGGCACATTGGATTCTCCTCGTGAGCTAAACTGATCAATAATCTGGAGCCCCTTTTGGAGAAATGTTCCAAGGCTACCTCTGGGTTTGGTAGGAAAAAAGCAATGCAGTAGATGAGTGATGTCTGCCATGGGCAAGGAAAGGTGTGTGCTAGTAGCATGCATGTCACATATTTACCATTCCTGACTTAGACACTTAGCTGTTGAACTTACTGTGGATTTTCCCTGGCTCTGACTGGTACTTGGATTCAGTCCTCCCAATGCAAAAATAATTGCTTGGACAGGTCAGCCAGCTCAGAGAGGACTGATAGGGGAGCTGTGAACACCTTGCTTCAGGTAGAACCATCCCATCAGAAAGCTGAATCAGTGTGTCTGAATTATTTGCTTTAGAGCAAATATATCTCAGAGAAAATGCACAGAATATGAAGACTCCTTTCTCCCTTGAAGAGGAGCACATTGTTTACCTTGTTGGTGACTGGCAACTTACAGTGGAAAGAGTGAGCACACTCTTTATAAGTTGCCATATATGGGATAATATCATATTTTAAAATATTAACTGATTTTTGTCCTCCCATTATTTATCCCTTTTCCTTTTTCTTTTTTTTTTGGAGGGGTTGTGAGTATTTTGGGGGGAGGGCGGGTTTGGCCACACTATGCAGCTTGTGGGATCTTAGTTCCCTGACCAGTAATTTAACGCGTACCCTCGGCAGTGAAGTCGCCGAGTCCTAACCACTGGACCACCAGCGAATTCCCCCTTTTCCTTTTTCTACCTCTCTCCCCCACTCCCACTTCAAACTGAGAATCTATTTTCAGTGGAGGGATTTGACAAGAAAATAAAACTTAAATCCCCTGTCACACACTTGGACATATTTTGTTTATCCATTTTGTTGAATATTTATGTTATTTATACTTTCTATTATGAATAATGTCACTATGAACATTTGTGTACAAATTTTTGTGTAAATATATGTTTTTATTTCTCTTAATGAAGCAACTCCTCTCTTGCTTCTGTTCCTTTTATCAGGGAATCCAAAGATTCACCAATATGCTTCCCCTTCATTTCATTGGTCAGAGTTTAGTAACACGGTCACCTCTGTCTGTGAGACTGGGAAAAAGAATGTTTCTGGTTTATTCTATCATGGGAGCTGAGAAAGGGAAGAGGGAGTTGGGAATGACTATTGGGTTATCCAACTAACTGTTCTTCCAATGGACCTGGGCCTGCTGAATATCTCCACTTGTGTCAAAGGCACCTCAAAATCATCACGTCCAGCTCTCAACCCAGCATCTCCTTCTTGCCACCAAACCCGGTCCTTCTCCACCACAGCCTGGCTTCCTGGTCTCCTTTCTTTCCCTCACCCCTGGAGCTAATCAACCTCCAAGTCCTATTTTACCTCCTAAGCACGTCTCAAATCTGTTCACTTCCTTCCATCTCCTCCGCACTATTTCAGGAACCTCCATCTCCTCCCTGCACTGACACAATCGCCTCCACTCTCTCCTCCCTCCAACCCATTCTCTACACCCTGCCCAGAACCACAGCTTCCAAATGCAAATTAGTTCATGTTCCTGTGAAACTTAAAATCTTTCGAAGGCTCCTCATTGTAAAAGAGATGGTAAACACTTAACATCCATCAAGCCCCTTCATGACCTCTCCTGCTGCAGGCCTTTCCACAGGCTGCTCTTTCTGGCTTAAATGTTTCCCCCTATTCCTTTGTCTAATTTTAATTCCTACTCATCTTTCAAAGCTCAGCTCAAACATCCTTCACTCTAAAAATCTTCCTTGATCCTTCAAACCAGGGCAAGTCCTCTGCTCTTATAACATGCATTTTGCCTTTACGCATTTAACACATCCAATTAACTCACTATGTGATTGCGTGTTTAACATCTGTCTCTCCAGCATGAAAGTAAGCTCCATGGGTCAGGAAGCGTAGCCTTGCTCTCTGCTGCTTCTCCCATGCCTAGCACAGTACTTCGCACATGGGAGGCACTCGGATAGTTGTAGAACATAAACAAGAATGAATGAATTAGAAGTAGATGGAAAGTATTCAGAGCCAATTAGTACCACAAAGAAAGCCACTGAAGCAACTCTGTAGCTGGGGACCAAAGGGAGGAAGGGAAGTTTGAAGAGATTTGATTTCCTCCATGAAGTATAATATTGCTTTCCTTGCGACAAAATCTTCAGGCAGTAGCAGCCACTGGGTGCTTGATTACCAAAGCTTTCGATGGTATTTGCTCAGATATTATTTTCTGATCCTTTCTTGTCTCAAGTTCAAGTCTGTTGAAAGCTAGGATAATTTCTGATAAAGTACCTGAAGAGTACTAGCATGACATTTGGTACAAGGCAGAGATATCCAATAAATACTTTGAGTTTAATTGAATCCTGATATCACTGAATTTTAGTGTCAGTGGCTTGTGGTCTCCAAAAAGGTTGTAAGGGGAGAGAGAAAAGTTCTAAGTGCCTTGAGGGCAAGGAGAGTATATTATTATATAATCATCCCCTTGCCTGACACATAGAGGACCTATAAATGCCCACTGCTTTCTACCACGTATGGATCCCTCCACAGGTGCTGGCAATGAACAGCCTGTCTCACCAGCCCCACTCTCATTTTACCTCTTAAAACTCTCATGAAATCTCCACTTTACAGGAGAGGAAGTACCCCAAACACTTGTCTGAGGGAGTGATCTGCTTTAGAAGAACTCTTGCTTAAAAGTCAGATACAACCTAGGGGCAGGACAGGAATAAAGACGCAGACAAAGAGAATGGAATAGAGGACATGGGGAGGGGGAAGGGTAAGCTGGGACGAAGTGAGACGGTGGCATGGACATATGTACACTACCAAATGTAAAATAGATAGCTAGTGGGAAGCAGCCGAATAGCACAGGGAGATCAGCTCTGTGCTTTGTGACCACCTAGAAGGGTGGGATAGGGAGGGTGGGAGGGAGGGAGACGCAAGAGGGAAGAGATATGGGAACATATGTATACGTATAACTGAGTCACTTCGTTATAAAGCAGAAACTAACACACCACTGTAAAGCAATTATACTCCAATAAAGATATAAAATAAAATAAAAGTCAGATACAGTGCCTCTAGACCACCTCAAAAGAGATCACAACTTTCCTTCTCAATTTAAGGAAACAAAAGAAGGAGCTTTGGGGCTCAAGCCTACTCTCTTCGAAGCAACAAAAAAAGCGATTTTTCCCTCAGTTGTTCAGAGCTTACCTGGTGATTTCCTTTTCGCCGGCACAGTATGCAATTGCATAATTCAGCCCAGTTCCATTGTCCCTAAACCCTAATACTTTAGCTTTCTCTTAGAGCTAATGGTCTCAGGGAAAAGAGCATCAGTGCTTAAAATGTACAAGCCTCTCCTTGGGTCCTATTCTTATTCCGCTCTGCTGCTCAGCACCAGATCATAAAGCAGGGCGCCATTTCATTCTGGGTCTCCCCATCACACTTACTTAACACTGAGCACTTGGATCACCCTGCCAAGTAGGAATATGCTGCTCACTTGCTGTCTCAGGAATCGGCGCCAGGCGACGCTCGCTGAAGAATTTCAAGGCCAGCAGAAACCTTTCCAAGAGAAACCTGGCAGCCTTTGAATCAAATTTCAAAAACATGTCCGCAAAGACAGCAGTATTATAAAGGATTTTTATTCCTTGACCTCTATCCTATAGTTTTTTGGTTTTAAAAAATATATTAAAATTTTACTCATCCAATCCTTTGCACCCAGGTATTCAAATCACTTGGCACAGAATAAAATGTCTAACCATACTTTATATAATTTTTATAAACAACTTTAAAACTGGAGAAACTTGGACTTCCCTGGTGATGCAGTGATTAAGAATCTGCCCGCCAATGCGGGGGAGAGAGGTTCGAGCCCGTGAGCCATAGCTACTGAGCCAGTCTTCAAGACGTGGTGATTTCTTCCTCTCCATCAGACCCCCTCCTCAAAGACCTGAGCCCTGGGTGTTACCCTGTTAGTGATCAGTCCTTTTAGTTCACATAAATAGCCACTCCCAAGTAAGCCAGCCGACCCCAGGAAGGCTGAGTGAGGATGGGCTCCAGCATCTCTCTCCATATCACAATACCTAATCATTCATGCATGCAACTCAGGGGGGCCACACAAAGCGATTCTGTTAAAGTATAAGGAAACTGTGTTTCAGAATTAGTTTCTGTCCTTGCCTGCATATGAAGCACCTAGCAACTTCCTCTTCCTGAAGGAAGAGGAGGGGTGGGAACACAGAACTATAATCTCTGGCTGCAAGCTCCTCTGGAAGAGCAAGCCCACCACACTCAGCAGAGCAGCTCTCCCCTCCCAGACCTTGTTGACAGGGCACCACCCATTGAACATACCATTTCTTGACAGCGCCATCATTGCTGGTGACAGTTCGCTGAGTCCTGAACAATCTTCACAGTGGTGTTGCGGTCCGTAACGCTAAAACTGTTCTCCACATTCTTTGGCAATTTAACATAGTTCACATCTCACAAAAGGAGAGTGAAGCACACTTCCATTCTATGCTTTGTATTTTTTCTGTAATTGAGAGGAAAGATCTTCAACTACAGGACCTTAGCTGTTCTTCTCTTGCAGAGTGAGTTCCTTTATTTAAAGAGAGATATCTGTCCTCTGGGTCCCAGGGCTTCTTCCCTCCAGAGCAGCTGGACAAGTGCTGATGGTACGCACAACTTAAAAGAAGTTGGAGAGCATTGTAACTGCCTCTCTTACATTACCCTTTGCTTTTGAAACTTCAGAAAAAATTGCAACTTGTACAGTCGTATTTGAATCAGAATCCTTATTCCCACTGGCAATTTTTCAACCCCCAAAGTTTACAAAAGAAAATCAAAGACATACATATCTTTTTAAAACATCACTCTGTGTTCTCCTCCTAACTCTATTTTTTTTCCCTCTGGCCTTAAGACTGTGCATTCCCTTTGGGCGACCTCCTTAATGAAGCCTCTGATATGAAATCTGCCCTTAGGCCACTTTATCAGGATGGAACTCACCCACCACCCCTGGCCTCAATTATTTTCATACAGAACCAAAGATTCCTTATGCCAGTTTTTCTACTCCAGAGCTATCACACGGTGCCCCAGGACTTTTCTACTATGTAAAATAGAAACTAAGTTGAAAACAATAATAGCAAAATATTTTATCCTGGTGATGAGTGACTCTTGAAGTAATTGGTAATTGCTTATAAAATTTGATTCTGTATTCAGCTCAATTTATGTGATCTCCCCCGAAATTGAAAATTAAAAGAGAGCAGTTTAACCTGTAACAACTTTCAACTTACAGATCAATTGTAATCCAATTATTGTGGAATAATTCAACAAGGGAATACAACTGCAAGAAAGCCTATATAATCGGAAGGAAATCAGTAGATTTTTGCTCAACCTAAAAAGTGAAGATCGATATATGATTAATGATGGAGGGGAAGATGAGTCCAACAGCTTGGAATCCTTTCTGAATTGTTAGGCACTTATAAATAAATAAATAATGAAATCCACATGGTACTGTTGGTGCTTTTGCCATCGGGACAAACATTAACAAACATTAGTGGTATGTGAACCTGTCCAGTGATTTACTGAACCAATCACTGCCTCTTAGATGCATTATCTTATATATTCCAGTTATGTGCTAGTCACTATGTGCCCTAGTGCCTCCTCAATCTACAAGACACTATATGACACAGTGGTTAGGAATATGGACTTTGGAGTTAGACTACCTGGGTTCAAGTCCTAGCTCTGCTACTTACTGCGTGGTCTGTGCCAGATGGACCCTGCATCTCTGCTCTATTGCTGGGCTGTATGGATGACATCAACAGGCTTCAGTAAACTTGAACTTCTGATGAAGTCTGCCTAAGTCTACCACTAAAGACTCCTGGCAGGAGCCCAGAGGGACGGAAAAGGGCTTAGGGTGTTTCTTCCCATGGCTCCTTCTCTGCAAGGCTGCCATGGGCTAACATTGCCCCTACCCCAGAGATCACTGCTCCCTGCAAGGTGCTGTTAGCTTCATGTACCTCTCTCCTCCAGAGTTTTACTGACTGTTCACTACCCTCATCCATTCAGACCTGGGGTAGTAACAGCCTGCCTGCTCCTAGTTCCATCAATTCCTCCCCAAAACCCACATTTATAATTAGCCCATTTTGTAAATAAACCCTCCCAAGTTAACTATTTTTATGTGTCATCTATGCTCTGTTTGGATCCTGACTGATAAACATTGTGACTCTGGATAAATTACATAACCTCTCCATGCCTCCATCTATAAAATGTAGAAAATAACTTACTTCCTGATGATGATTAAATGAGTTATTAATACATATGAAATACTTGGAGCATTGTCTGGCATATAGTAAGCATAACTAGTTTATTTTTCTTGGACCACCATTTTCACCATTGTTATCATTAGGCAACACTAATAAACAAAGATGACATGTCCTGGAGGAGCTAACCATCTGGTTTCTAGCATGCTAAGTTGTTTGTGGAGAGCTATAATTTAAAGAAAGGACCCAGAGAAATCTGACAATTACTACAGAAAGTAGCTTAAGGGAAAGCCAGTGGTGATTTAACAACATTGGGCAGTTAAGATCGATAGTAATTACTGGTGATCCCAAAGGATTTCTACATTCAGTTGCTTGCTCTGCTTTTTCTCAAAGCCCTTTTGATGTATCTTATCCTAGATTCATAGATGTTTAGCTCCAAAAAGGACTCTAACTAGAAACATAACCCCTCATTTAGCACTTTATTTAGAAAAGAAAACAGATTTTACCAAAATAAACTGTGGGCCATTTAGATGCAGACGCTGCATAAGAAAAATAAGTGGGAGAAAAATATTGGGGCCTTTTAGTCTTGCTTAAGGGACTCTCAGCTAACCATTTGGAGAGATTTATTTCTAACCAAAGTTTCCTAAATCCAAGAAAGAATATTATTGTATTCTCTCCCTAGAGAAGGGAAATGGATCTTAATAAAGGAAAAAGAAGGAGAAGGGAGAGGGGGAGGAGGGGGAGAGGAGGAGAAAGAAGAAAGAAAACAGAGAAAACGGAAGTCCCCCCTCCATTCTGCAGACTGATTTATAATACCCATTAGGTTCAGCAGAATATGAATTGCTTTGTGTCCAAAGCATTTCACCAGGACTTATATTCAATTCCAAGAGTGATAGTAAATGGCAGGGGGTAGGAGATGGTTATTCCTCAAAAGAAGAGTGAAATTTACAGGATATTATGTGTGTCCAAGTCAAGTTGTGAGGGTCTCATTCCCTTGAGATAATGTAGGGCTAGACCCGTCGTTTCAAAAATCAGAATCTTGGGCTTCCCTGGTGGCGCAGTGGTTGAGAGTCCGCCTGCCGAGGCAGGGGACACGGGTTCGTGCCCCGGTCCGGGAAGATCCCACATGCCGCGGAGCGGCTGGGCCTGTGAGCCATGGCTGCTGAGCCTGCGCGTCTGGAGCCTGTGCTCCGCAACGGGAGAGGCCACAACAGTGAGAGGCCCACGTACCGCAAAAAAAAAAAAAAGAAAAGAAAAAATCAGAATCTTTGGGTTAAAAGAAACTAGATCTCAACCTTAAATATTTCACTTCATCTCTCTGAGCCTCTATTTCCTGTAAAATGAGAGGGCTGAACCAGATGGTCCCTGTGAATCCTTCTAGTCCTTTATATCTAAAATTCAGTGAATTTTAAATTGGATATTACAGATATCAAAGAACCCCCTTCCCAGCCTCAGATTCTATTACAAAGAAACAGATGAAGGCTACACCTCACTTGTGAAAGGATCAAAGTTGCTTTTTGATTTCTTTCTTTCTTTCTTTCTTTCTTTCTTTCTTTCTTTCTTTTTTTGACATCTCTCAGTGGATTTCTGATCCTTGAGTCCAAAAATTCATTTTAAACTCATCTAGTTGTTTCAAACTCCTGGTGAAAAAAATTTAGTTAAAAGAAATTGATTTACAAGTAGCATGCCAAAAGCACCTTCATAAAAAAAAGAAAAAAAAAAAAGCCACTTCATTAATATGTCCAATTAGGAAACCCACTTGGAAGAGTGAATTGAAATGAGAAGGATGAAAAGATACTTTGAGCAAGGTTAGAAAACAAGCCATGAACTGAGAGAAGATATTTGCACCACAGATAATCAGCAAAGTGCCAGTAGGTGAAACTTGTAAAAACCTGCAAATTAATAAGAGAACAACAATGCAACAGAATAATGGGCAAAAGATTACAAACAGGAGAGAAATGGCCAATAAACATTAAAAGCCACTCAGCCTCACTAATAATCAGGGAAATGCAGATAAAAACAACAAAGACCATTTCGCTCCTATCACTTAGGCAAAAATTTAAATGACTGATACTACCAAGGTTTGGTGAAGATGTGTAGACATAGGGACACACAGGCTGGTAGTAGTATAAATAAAAATAAACATTTTAGAGAAAACAACTAATGAAGTTGAAGACGTGCATACACTGAGGCCTAGTATTCTTCCAAGTATATAATCCAGTGAAACTCTAACATAATAGTTCAAGCAGATAGCTTACAAGAACATGTTTATAACAGCAAAAAATGGGTACAGTCAAATGTCTATCAAGTAATAAAAAAATAAATAAATTTGGTGTAATCCTACAACAGGATATTATACGGCAGTTAAAATGAATGAGGTGTCGAGCCAAATGCACCAATAGGAACTTGTAAACGTCTAGTTATATATAGTCACAACATTATTTCATTCATCTAGTATTATAAAATATGCCCCAAACTACACTATTTATGGATACACATACATGTAGTCAAAATATAAAGTCATGAACGGGAACATATACAGGGTTGATATGTCTGGCATCAGGAGAGTAAAAACATCTGATGAGGGAAACAAGGAAATTTGATTGAGGAAGTGTTCACAGGGGACAGGGGATTTCCATGATGTTTTGCTTATTTAGAAGAAGAAAAAAGAAAGATCCAGGGATGGAGTAGGGAAATGACAAGATGAGTCTGGAACACCTTGTGGTACCAGGAAGGAAGGAGGAACTCAGAAAGGATGGAGTGTGTAGAAAGTATGTAGGAGTCATCTTGAAAGAGCTGTCAGTGGCTAAATCTAGGATATTTTGAATGACAAAATAATGATAGTAATGAATTATAGCTTATAAAATAAAGCAAACTCCATAAGTCCACTTTGATATAATAAAATATTAACTAAATAAATAAATGAGAGAAGTCATGATGGAAATAGAAAAAAAATCACCATTTGGCAAACACCAAAGTAATCATTGTGGCAGGCAAGAGCCCCCAATGGATGCTGAAGATATGATGAAAAACAGGATATTTGCATAGTCTCAGTGTATTTCTGCATAAGATACTCATTAATACTTACTAATTACAAAGGAGAAAAGAGTAAATTCTCTTCAGCCAAATGATCAAAGTGAACATTACCAGTAATGGAACATATCCACATCGAGAACACCCTGATGTGATGCACTGAAAAGGGCACAAAGTCACTTCTGTGGTGTTCTTGCTAAAAATGCATAATATGAATTCAAACATTAGAAAACACCAGACAAATCAAATTGAGACACATTCCACAAAACAACTGGCCAGTATTTTTCACATGTCCAATTATAAAAGACAAAAGAATACAAGGAACTATCCTAGTGGCAACATAGGACGTTAGTGGGGAAAGTTGGTGACATCTGAATAAGGTCGGTAGGTTAGTTAAGAGGACTGTATCAATGTTAGATTCCCAGTTTCAATCATTGTGCTATGGTTTTGTAAAGGGTTAACATTTGAGGCCGCTAGATGAAGGGTATATGCAGACTATTATTTTTGCAATTTTTTAAGTCTAAAATTATTTCAAGATAAAATGTTTTACAAATAGCTGCAGCAAATATGACAAAATGGCAAAGTGATTATGGTAGTGAAGTATCTGTTATCTATACTTCTCTGTATGTTTAAAATATTTCATAGTAAGAGGAAAGAGAAAAATGAAGGATGTGCAAATTTAAAATGTGAGTATAAGGAGTTCCTCTAAAGAGATAGTTTTATCACAGAGCAGTTTTCAAACAATGAGTTACTGTGGTGTGGGCCCAGGCTTTGTATCTGCTAGTCAGGAGCCTTGATTGAAAACTAGAAATACAAACACTGGCATATTGAGAAGTCCTGATCTTCTGACTCTATTCCAAGCAAAATACACGATGTTAATTTCCTGTCCCCCTGCCTGGTTTTCTCTTGAGGTTCATGCTGATTTCCCTTGGCCTACTACTACTCTAATATTCTTTCTGATTTGCTTTCCACCTAATTCCTCACTAGCCTAGCAGTCTAGGTCCTGTTCATTTTGCAGCTTTAGAAGTAATTGTCAATTTATAGGAAAAGCTACCTGAATGGAAATAGGGAAATCAAGTGTACAAACTGGCTTTGAGGAGTTGATGAGTTTGACTTTGAAATGCAGAGTTGGATTGGCTTCATCACGACCTTCACGTGGAGATGCCTTGCCGATTGTTGGAAATGCGAGTCTGGAATTTGGGACTACAATGAGGATATGACCTCGTATTGGGGGACTAGCCACAGAAGATGTGTGACTTGATAAAACCACCAGGGTTTGGGAACAGAACCTTGAAGAACAATTAAATTTAAGGAGCAGAAAGAAGAGAAACCAGCCTTTATTGGGAATGTAATAAACAATATTACCAATAGCGTTAAATGATGTAATAAATTCAAGAAAGATGAGAACTGAGTTAAAACTAGTGAGTTTGGTTATTAGAATGTGGTCTTCAAGGCATCAGATGCTTCAGGACTGTATGGAGGGGTGGATTGCAAGATGCTAAGTCCAAAAGGAGTGGGAAGGGAACGGGGAGGCACAGACGTGTGGTGGTGAGATGAGGAAGAAGAGAGGATGAGTGTTAGCCTTGAGGGAACAGCTGCACCAAGGGAAGGATTTTAGAAAACAAAATACAAGCACACTTGAGGGAAAGGAGAAGGGGCCGATAGAGAAGGAGAAAAATTATGCGTTAGAAGGGTAGAGCAAAGTCAGGGAGGGGAGAGAATGCAGGTCACAGGCTGGGGGGTGCACCAGCATCAAGGGCTGAGCCTACCATCTTCAGTGCCGTCACGAAAGAAAGACTGAAAGTGAGGATTTCGGAGTCAGAGAAGAGAGACACTGAGGAAGCCTCTGCCTAGAGCCTCAGGTCAAATTCACCTGTTGTATGAGGAGTATTAGGGGGGAGACTGAAGGAAAGTAAGGAGGTTCAGGGGGAAATGACAATTTTAAGATAGCATTAAGTGTAAATCCACTGCTATCTTATTTTCTCAACTGACTGTGGAGCAGCCCCGGAGTGCAAAAGTATCAATGCATACAGCATTTAATAAGGCTGCTTTTGCATTTGTTTTGTAACTTTATTCCAATAATCCTATGACATAACTGGAATGGATATCATTAACCCTGTTTTATCAACAAGGAAATCAAGGCTCAGTAGTGAAATGCCTACCAAGATCGTACATCAATCAAGATTAGAACTCAGTTCTATTCACTTTGTTCCCTCGAAGCACTTTGGAAGAAAGGGCTATTTTATACAAACTATATTCAGCCAAGCAATTTTTTAAAAAGCTCCCAAGAAAAGCTGCCAATGCGTGCCCTGTCAACAGAATCATGCCTAATAATCTTATTAGTGGAAGAGGAGTCTTCATTAAACTTGTTACATGGTTAGATGAGCGTTGGTAGCAGATGGCAGATACTGAAAGCAGCTCGTTACAGCTAAAAGCTGTTGGCAAGAGCATTTAGAATATACAATGATGGATGACATAGTATTCAATTTAGGGAAGGTGGCTGAGTCTAATACAGTGACCCAAGGGTCAAGCTCAGGCTTACCGCTGTTTAACATCTCTTAGGATTCTTGCAGCATCCATAACTACATGCTAATAGAATCTGAAGACAGTCACAACCGATGGGGGATGGAAATACTAATAAGGCAGGGGAAAGAAAATAAAAAGGAACTTGATACAGTTTAAGGTTTAAAGTGAAGAGATTTTTCACTAAAAAAGAAATGCAAATATACTGTAGTAGGGTTGAACCCCTACACTCTGGGAAGAGGATCAAGAAAAACCTAGGAGGTGATCAGAAGAGAAGTAACAGGTGATAATACAGACTGGATGATAGTGCAGCCAAAAGGTTCAACTTGAGTCTCGAGTTAAAATTGCAACGGACCTGCTGTCACTTGCTTAACAAAAAAAGGGGGAAGGAATGCATTTACGTGTTTGTGAACCTATAAAATGCACACACGCACACACACATACCCACGCAGAATATCTCTGAAAGGACACAGAAGAAAATAATAACCTTGGTGGCCTCCCGTGAAACAAACCAGTGCCCCTCAAGCTAAATCCCACCTGCAAACTGTTATATTTGGCAGCACATTTTTAAAGCTCTGAGTATCTTTAGGCTTGGTGTAAATTCTCCAGTTTAGCATAGCCTCATCATTCTCTCATTTCACGTGTTTATGTTATCTGCCCGGCCCTTAGAGGGAATTGAGTTGGCATCACCACACATGCCCAGACACACAGACACAGTCACATATGGAAATAGATAAACATAGAAAAGGGCCTATACAGATATATTTTGAAAGGTTAACAACAATGATCTCAGAGCAGTGAGATTATGGGTGACTTCTTTTATCAACATTTCTAAATGTCCTACTAAAGACAGCACATATATAACATAAATAGTAAATGCTGGTTGGTCTTAAATTCATGTTAAAATTAACATCAGTTAGCAGTCTCTAGCCAAGTACAGTCATAGACCTTCCAGGAAGATGTGGTGGGACAATTGTTCTGATAGATTTTGCTTTCTGTTCCTCCTTTTATGCCTGTGCCTACATCTTTGTATGTGTCTTCAACTCAAGCCAGGGCAGGTGAATGGGTCAACCACGTGTAGTAACTGCATGGTATCCACATTTCAATAAAGGAAAATATTTAAAAGGATTTTTTTTTGTTTTTATTTTAATAGGTAATATTTTAATGGGTAGTGTTAACATGATTAAATAATAGCCCACTCTGCCAATCATCCAAAGTTACCAGTTTGTTGTGTATTATTTCAGAGGCGGTCTATGCATATAAGTAATTACAAATATATCATCTTTGGGAAAATTTTGCCCAGAGCAAGTCTATTGTTTTTATCTGGGCATTATGAAGATGACTCAGAAATGTATTTTGTCTGGTGATGTGAACAGAGGTCACTTTCAAGTACTTGTGGAACATCACGGCGTTTGCTATGACAGGTACGTGTAAGTGTCATTGCAACGGTGGCCACGGAGGCCAACCGTTTTCTCACACTTCCAGCTGTAGGGAAAGCAAGAACAGCAGCCTAACCAAATATTTCAACCAAGCAAATCGACTTTGTCAGTACTTTTAATGGTATTCCTCTCATCTGATAATTGTTATCCCATTTCTTCCCTGTTGCTGACAAAAAGCCTATAGAGAGTAGCTAGTTTCAAAAGCGAAATGGGCTTGACTGTGAAAATATACAACCTTATGATTTTCGTGACAATTTATTTTCGTCAGAGCTAAGTGAATTCAAATCCAGTCCATCATATCTCTACCTCCAAATCTCCTACACAATGCTGAAAAGACACAGTTGTGTCTGCTTCTCAAGTCATTTACCGTTTTTAAAGGGAGGGAGAAGAGAAAGTGTTTCCTGCATAATTAAAAATCAAGAGTTCCCCACTGTGAGTGTTGGATTCTAACTGAGGCGGGTGTCCTAGCTGACGGGGTTAGAAGAGGGGCTGGGATGTGTGTGTGTGGGTGACAGCCCAGGTGAGATAAACATCCCTTCTTTAATAACCCAGGCAAACGCCACACTCAGGGGATTAGGGAGAGGCCTCCACTTATCATCAGGATGTTTCCACATGACAGGTGACCTCTGTGACCTGGTCCTGATGGAAAGAAGAGAGTGTTTAGGAAACAGGGGCCAGCTCTCTTCTCTCTCCTGCCTCTTCCCTCCTGCAATCTAAATGGTGTGGTTGAGGCGTGTTGAAAGGTGAGCCTGTCACACAAATCTCCTCTCCAACAGCCTGCCAGAATGTGGAGATGTGACAGGAAAGGTCATGACACCCAAACAGAAGGCTCCCTTGTGATTTTCAGCTGTCACTATACAGGGTAGCAAGGCTGTCTTCTCCTTATTCCAGAGCCTGGGGTAGAGACTTTCCTTGGATCCTCTTCTGGCAAACGCTTTCTCCCCAGCTCCAAATCAGGAGCACATGCTGTCAGCTACTTAGAACAAGAGGCCCTGCGGTTGTAAGAATCGGTCAGGCAGCAGGGGTCAATCCCCACAACCCTCGGTAATTCATTTTGCTTTGCCCTGGGCTGGCTGGTCCAGTCCTCACTTGCCCACACGTGGCCCCAAGTCCACTGCCCTTACCTTTAGGAACAAATCCTTAGCTTTCCTGAAGCCGTCTGACCCCATCCCCCTAACACCTTTTAACAAGACGCCCTCTCCGCCACCGTTCCTGCTCTCAAAGCTCAAAGCTCAGCCATCTATCTTTAGCAAATCTAAAAACAGACGTCAGGAAGAGATTAAACTTAAGCGTATCTACTTCAGGATTTTGCCAATCATCTTCCACTCACCCACCCCATTCCTATCCCACTCTGTGCCCAAAGGGCTCAAAGCCCCCAGAGCTGACAAGAGACAGGAATAGCCCAGCACAGTTCAGTGGTGGGACTTGGGCACTGCCTACTCTCTGAGGAAAAGTCCTATTTCTATTTGTTGCAAAATGTCTACAAAGTAGATTAATCGTCTTAGGGAGTTCTACTTTTAACCGGTTAGGGGAATAAATGCCATCTACAGTGTAATGTGGTGAGCCAGCTTTGTCTAAGTGAAACTGTATGCTTTTCCCTCACTGGATGTGGACTCATAACCCAATCAGTGTTGCTTTAAAATGACCCTTACGCTTAGATGTGGGATGCCCATGCAACTGAAAGCAGAGCCTAAGCGCGATCAGGGGGAGGGAGAGTATCGAGGCTGGCCTTGCACCCAAGGGCTTCAGGGCTGGACAATGGAGGAGGGGCACTCAGTCTTTGCCTTGGGCTATTTACTGAAATAACATCTCTCTGGGATAAAGAATGTTATCATTTAAAAAAAGAAAAAAAAAAAAAGAAACCTAATGGTTTCAAGACTAGTGCCTGGGAGAATTAGGATGAAACACCCTGTCCAATGAGAACAGCAACATTTCTAAAAGGACTTCAGGGAAAACTGGGGTGAAGGCCTTCGGGTGGACGTTGCTTCTGCGGTAGCCAGGTCTCCAACACCCATATTAGTCATTCATCAAAAAAATGTCTGAATTCCACTCTGGCGGCCTCACCAGGCCCTTGACTCTTTCTCTGGCCTCTCACTGCCTGCCCCACCCCAAAGAGAAGCCACCTCTCAACACCCTAGGTTCCCACTGCACCCACAAGCCCTCTGCAGCAGCCCCTGCCTGTAAGCCTCCCCTGCCCCCTGTCATCTGACCCTGTTAGCAGCTATGGCTCAGGCCGCACTCTCTTCAAAGATACCTCACACCTGAGTGATGGGGGCTGCGGAAGGCTAGCACATCTCTCAACCCAGTTCTTTGTAATTGCACCCGAACTTGACAGAGAAATAAAACAAAACCATACTAAATATAACATTTGGGGCCGTAATAACTTAAGATCGATATGAAATTTCTATCATTAGGGACTATAATCTTGGGGAAGTTGGTAATATATGGGAGAAGGCATTATAGGGTGACTGAAACTGACATCCATCTGGAAGCAAAACACTCTATTACTGTCAAAATGTGTGCTGCATACAAATTCTGTGTGGAATTATCAAACACAGAAATAGTTTATTGTTATTCCAAGGCCTTATTTTTTGTGATAGCTTCGTATTATTAGAAAAGAGTCCTGTTCACCACTAAAACCACTTCCAGCTGGTCAGAGATACCACCAACCTAGAGAGGGACTTGCAATTGAGGGCTGAATGCACCCGGGAAAGGAATCAAAATGTGAGGGTGAGTTTTATTCTAATGATTTTCTAGGCACTAAAAAACCCATAACAACACTCTTCCTCTTGTTATAATTTTTCTGTGCATTTAGCTGGGAAACGTCTGAAGCCATTTTCCTGATAAACGAAAGTTGCAACTGACTTTTTGCCATCATCTGGAGGTTTTTGTAACATGTAAAACAGCCAACGTTTACAGCTGGTTTTAAGGATTTCATTACAAAATGTTACCCGCCCTCTGCTCTCACACTGTGAGTCGAGCAGCTTTCAATTACTTGGATCACGTGTACCTGAATGAGATAATGGTTGAGTTTAAAGCAGTTAAGTGGAAAAAACAGTAATTATTTTTCTTTTGCAGTTAAAGGACACATATTATTTTTATTTGAAAAATCAAATCATGTGATTGAAAACAAAATGAATAAGCAGTTCAGGCTCATATCTGTGAAACAGCCACTGGATGCTTTGAAGGCAAAAGGCAGCTTAGACACCACATTATTTAATCATTTTCTAAATAACCAGCGATAAATATGTCCCCAAACTGCAAATCTAACATAAGTGCACTTTGTCAGCTAGACAAACCTGCAAATCTAACATAAATGCATTTTTCTAAACAATCAGCAACAAATATGTCCCAAACCTGCAAATCTAACATAAATGCACTTTGTCAACTTGAGACTAATGAACACAAGGGAGAAGATTATTTAATGGTACAATATGATTGTAAACCTGAGACAACACCAACGTGCGTAAGAAGTCCCTTCAGACACTGATTTGCCGGAAAAAGATCGGTGCTTCTCTGACCCAACCAAATATCTGCCCCCCAGATTAAGAATGGCTGGCCAACCCATCCAGGTCATCACACAGCCTGAAGCCAGAACAAACATCATTCCAGAGAGACAAGAATCACCTGTTTCTCAAAGCAGCTACAGGAGAGGTCTCAGCTTTCCCCTGAAAGCCGTCAAGACGCCTCCAGTCTCCACTGCCATCACCCCCTATCATTCATCCAGCCTGAATCCTCTTTGCTGTGATTGGAGTCTATCCCCTCTTGGTTTATCCTTAGTGAAGACAAAGAATATCGGTCACCACCTTCTTCCACTAATAATCTGTCATATCCTTACGACTGCATTATGCCCAATAGCAGACTTTTTCTTGATGAATTATCCCTAGTCCTTTAGCATCTCCCCTCAGGGCTAAATTTTTTTAGCTCTTTAATCATTCCTATGTCTCTCCTTTGAACAGTCTTCATGTCTCCCCTCAGGATGTAAAGTCCAGGCCAGGATACCGTATTCCAGCTGTGCACTGACAGTGCTGATGAGAATAAGGTTATGACTAACAGACCAAGCAGAGACACAGAGAGGAACAAAGACTAGAGATGGAAAGTCCCAACAGCCTTCCAGTCTTTGCTTTGAGTCTGTTACTAACGTTCCAAGCACCCCTGTCTCCTAATAATCACTTCCCTTTTTTTCCTTAGTTGGCTCCACTGTTTTCTGCTACTTACAAACTTTTTCTTACAAATACAACATCTGTGTTTGACAGTTGCTCCCAAATATAGCTGCTTTAAGATTGACAAGGCTCAGGTACAGAGCAAGACAGAAAGAAGCCCTTAACAGCAAAATGCCAAAGCTTGGCCATTTGACCCTGTCTGGAGACTGTGTCCTAGAAACTCGCTCTTCCACATTTGACCCACCACTACTTAAGCCTCATGACTCCTGCCTAGAAGACCAATTCACTATAATCTTAGATAACAACCCTCAACTCAACCTTCCCAACTGCACAGCCCTAGCCCCCTTTCCAACACTCACTAGGGTCACAACAATCTATTCCAACACCATCATTTCACAGATGTGGAAACAGAGGCTGAGACAGACATAAAGTGACAGTATCTAAATGTACAGCGCTGAAACATCCTTTCACCTGACTCCTGCCAATCAATCCATGACTTGCCCCAGAGGCACTGAACTTCTTAGCATTGTCTAAATGATGAGGGAATTTGCTGTGTCAACTTTCAGCAATGTGATGTCCAGCAAAGCGTTTTATGGTTCTCTGGCTCTGTTTCCCCATCTGTTTCTCAGGGTATTTTGTTTCTCTGAACACCAGCTCCCAATGGACACACAGCCCAATGCCAATGGCCTTGGCTACCAAATCACAAGGTTCCTTTTGTCTCTGACCTCAGTTTCCCTTAAAAAAAAAAAAGCTACTTATTTTAACTCTATGACTATTACAAGGAAAAATAGTCTCCAGGCAACGTACCTCAAAAAGATTATCCCCTAGGGCTTCCCTGGTGGCGCAGTGGTTGAGAGTCCGCCTGCCTATGCAGGGCACACGGGTTTGTGCCCCGGTCCGGGAAGATCCCACATGCCGTGGAGCGGCTGGGCCCGTGAGCCATGGCCGCTGAGCCTGCACGTCCGGAGCCTGTGCCCCGCAACGGGAGAGGCCACAACAGTGAGAGGTCCACATACCGCAAAAAAAAACCCAAAAAGATTATCCCCTAGCAACATGAGGCATCTTTCTCACTATCCTTCCATTTCCCCTTATCAAAAAGGGTAAAAATGATCTTTTTAATATGCAGAATCCTACTTATTAATATGTGAATTCTTTTCAAACTCCTGCTCTCCTAGCTGAAAACCCCTTGTTTATTAGCATTATGAAATATTTTTATTTCCAGATAGAGATTATATTTGCCATTATTTCCCTTCCTTCCTTTCTTGCTTTTTTCTTTCCTTCCTTCCTTCCTTCCTTCCTTCCTTCCTCTCCCATCCTCCTTCCCTCCTTTCTCTCCCCCTTCCTTTTTCTTTCTTTCTTTCTTCTTTCTCTTCCTCAGGTTCACATCTCTGCATTCATCCCTTCTGAATTCTTCTGTTTTAATCTCTACTTTCTCCCCAGTTTCCTGCTTGTTATCTAGCCTGAGTCTCTGCTATTCTGGCTACTTTTACCCTTTCCAAATTCCAGATTTAAGGTCCTCTAAGAACTTAGTTAGGTTTTATTTTCATTTAATTTCCCATCAATCATTAACACTGCTCCTGAGCATTTACCCTGTATTTTGTATTTTAATAATTGGTCATATCAGAGGAGAGCTAACTGGACTTTCTTGTGCAATTTTGTTGTACATATATTGAGTCCTATTCCATTTCTAGTCTCCTCTCTGGAGTCTACTCACATTTGCTGGGACATTATACATAATCCATTATCCAGAAAATGGTAATATAATACTAAGTGGTTTACTGTAGCCCCCATTCCTTTCATAATGTCATAAAAATTTATAACACTTAAAAGCCAGTGATCCCCAAGGTCATTTATCCTCAAAAAAGAACAAGTTTATTCTTACGGAGCAGAATCTGTATCAGATGTAGTTCTCACATTATAAGAAATGTACCTTTAATGCACAACATCAGGGCAGCCTGCAAGTGCCTAGCATCCATTCAGTGTCCTGATGGTGCAAAGCCAATTAGACGGAGGCAGGTGGGCTCTTACCATTCAGAGGTAAGGACCGGTATCTCAGAAATTCACTTCAGCCTCCATATCAGATATGGCTTCACAGAGAGACAATGATCCCCTTCAAACAATAGGAAATAACTGAGAAAAGTCATTATGTCACTGTTAAAAAATGTACACGATTATCCTACCCTAGCAGTTACCTAATCTGAGTTTTATTTCAAAAGGCTCCTGAGCGGGAAGGCTTACACGCACATACCTAGCTCATGAAGTAATTGCTTTCCATGGCCATCAGATAGTGGTAGCGGAATTTGAGCAACTGCAGAATGAGGGGCGAGGTAACAGGAATGATGTAGCAACTAAAGAAGTTCTAAAACTACACCCAGTTACACAGCACGCTTTCTAACACCAGTTGAAGAAAAGGCAAGGTCCTCATCTGGCAGATGAGCGCTTTCTGAACACCAGCTGGCCTGAGGTGACTTCTCCAGGGCCATCTGCCTCCAAAGAGGCCCTCACCTGGGTTCCAGGCCGCTTCCTGGGGGAGCCCCAGGCTACGGGTGTTACTGATCCCCGATGACAGCCACCTCTCCAGACAGCGTCCTTCGGGAGACACCAGTTGTCCAGGTATCAGGTTCAGCCTCTCAGCCCTGGGCAACTGTGCGACTAACCTTTCCTGGTGACCTTCTTTCAAGCCTTCTGCTTCCCCTCAGGTCCTGTGAGTTAGCAGTTCTCCTAAATTCCTGATGAAAAGAAGCACAGCACACAGGCTTTTCAGATCACCAAAAATTGGTCCTTCCACATCCTCCCAATAAAATATTAGGCAGCCATTTGAAATGATGATGCAGTCACATCTACTGACCAAAAAAAAGTCCACACTAGATTATTAAATTTTCAGTTTAATAATGAAGATTATAAAACATTAATCTGACAAGTTTTTTTAAAATAAATGTTTATGTGAATATATTTTTTAAAGGGGTTAAAATGTCTGTTAGGGCTTAACATCAAAATATGAACTGTGCGGAGAAAGACAAATATTAAAAGATATCATGTATAAATGGAATCTAAAAAATAATAAAAATGAATTTATTTATAAAAGAGAAACAGACCCACAGACAAAGAAAAGAAACTTATGGCTACCAAAAAGGAAAGGGGTGGGGAGGGATAAATTGAGAGTATGGGATTAACAGATACACACTTCTATATATAAAATAGATAAACAAGGACCTACTATATAGCACAGGGAACTATATTCAGTATCTTGTAATAACCTACAATGGAAAAGAATCTGAAATATATATATATATATAACTGAATCCATTTGTTGTACACCTGAAACTAACACAATATTGTAAATCAACTATCCTTCAACTTTTTAAAAAAAATGAACTGTGGCCAACTCTGAAGAGTGGAAATTACAGATTATTTTTTTCTTTTTTGCTCACCCCTGTTTTCTAATTCTTTGGTGAATGTGCACTATATGTGTGATTTTTTGGAAAAAATAACAAGTTAAGAGAAGGAAATTCAGCCTGTAAATACATGGGGGAATTTTTTGTTCCATTTTTTATATTGGGGACCTAGGAGACAGCAGTTGTTGAACTGGGCCTGGTTGGGGGGTTGGGGGCAAAGGATTACGGTACCTGACTCTGGGAGAAATCTCCACTGGCCACAAGGATTCCTTGAGTGTTCTGTGCCCCATAAAGGAACAGAAGAGCCTTATAAAGAAAATTGCGGTCTTGGAGAACCACTGATTAAACACAGAAGAACCACAGGAGGCTTGAAGGGGGAAGTCCAAGTAACATGGCTTTAAAGATTTGCTTAAAGGAAGTAAAAGTACCCCTTAAATAAAATATTGATTTTGAAACTGTATTACTATGACCTTTTCTTGATGATCAAAAGTAGATAGAATTTTATTCATCACCATCATGATTTTATTTTTATATTTTTACCACCTCTACTTAATATAAAACATCTGCTGCCCTTGAACTAGCTTCCAATTCTCCCCACCACCCTCTGTGTATCCAGTCCCACCCCTCAGCTATGATGCCATTCTTAACTACATTCTTTCAGTTGGTCTCTCTGTGCTTCTTATCATTTGTACGACTTGTTTGGTTTCAATAATATAAAAGCTTTATGTGGTAAATTAAAATTTAATGTGCGCATAGCTTTACCTCTTAAGAAGATTTAAGTTCACCAGAGATCCTGCTAGTTGTCCCCCCAATACATTTTTTCACTCTTCCAGAGTAATAGAGCCCCTGATTTTACCTGGGGCACATAGCCACCCAAAACAAAGCCCACATTCCCTAGCCTCCTTGCCCTAGAATTGACAATGTGACTAAGTTCTGGCCAGTGTGACACAAGTAAAAGGGCTGTGTGAAATTTACAGGAAGGGCCTTTAAAGAGAGGGAACGTGCTCTTCTTTTCTCCTTTTTCTTGGAAATGTTGATGTGATGGCTGGAGCTCAAGCAGTGAGTTGGGACCCTGAAGTAAAGCTCACATGCCAAAGAATACAGAGCAAGAAGACACAAGTAAACTGGGCCCTGATATTATGAACCTTCCTTAAACAGCCTGGACTGCTTTTCTCTAGATTTATTTTATGTAAGAAATAAACTTCTATCTGGTTTAAGCCACTGTTGTTTTGGGGTTTCTCTCACTCACTGATGAACCAAATCCTAACTGATAAAAACAGTGACTGTATTTTCATTCATTCTGTAAACATTTCCTGAGCACCTACTGTGTGTCAGGCACTGAACATCTTGGCTCTGGAAATACGGCAGTGACCAAAGCAGGCAGAGTCCCTCTCCTGTCGTCCCCTCATGGAGCCTACATTCTAGCTCAGCCTCCACATAGCAAGGCATCTAGTAGGTGCTGAAATATTTGGTGAACAAGTCAACAAAGAGCCCTCCTGTTTATCTTTTGGTTTAAAGCAGATTTTGTGTTCATGTCTGAGGATATTTGCACAAATAATGCTCAAGAAAAAAATCACAGCTGCTTTTTAAAAGAAATAAAATTACTTAACGAACCTTTTCTGTTGCCATACCTACCCCCCCAAATTAGGTAAACACATTAACAAAGTCTATGGTTGCCTTTTAAATTATAGTAAACAATGATGATGCCACAATGATAGCTCAAAATAATGCACTGTGGTGTTACACATACCCCTCTATGCCTCCATAATGGGGATATGTATAAGACTGGTGTGAGAATTAAGTGAGATAATGTCTCAGAAACAGTTATTAAATATTAGCTATATTCAGTTGACAATAAATATTAACAGCTTTAAAAATAGCCATAATTTTAAATTCAGTAAATCCATTTCTGGGATTCCATCCTAAGAAAATAATCCTAAGTATGAGGGGAAATTTTATGGAAAAAAATGCTCTCCCAGAGTCATTTATAATAGGCACAAACCAGAGATTCAGTGACCTTACCCTGCCACCCTGACTCGCATCCAGTGGTGAGCTGAGGCCGAGCACTCTGGCCCAGGCTGAGAGCTATAAACCCGGGACTATCTGGGAAGATGCAGACGGGGCTGGGAAGAAGCAGAGAAGAACGCAGAACTTGAGTCCAACTTCCCGGCAAGGCAGACTTACAAGAAAGAAGAGTTCAAAATATCAAGTCCATCAGGGTAGAGCAGAGCGAGAAAGCCAAAACTTGGCTTGACCAAGAGGCTTGACCCCTGAGATCAGGCTCCTTGAGGGAACATTCTAGAATGTGGATCTTGGAGCGATGCCCTGAGATCGGGAGGGGAACGGGAGGAAGAACCCTCCACAGAGCATCTCAGGCGCAGTTGGTGGGTGGGCCAGGAAACGCTGGGTCCTGAATAGGAACAAAATATACTTCCATCATGAGTGGAAGGGCTAAATAAATTATTGAATACCAGAATAAGATACTATGTAACCATTACCAAATGCTGATTAGAAAGACTATAGTAATCAGAGAAAAATGCTCAACTATTGCTAAGTATATACGTTTATGTACGTATAGTATACATCATGTATATGTATATATTCATATGCATATATTAAAAATATATCTAAGTACTTACTATATGTATATGAAACTATATATATATACTTACACATATATATTCATGGTATGTACTTATATATAAGTATATGTGTATATACATATGTATACACGTATATGATAGCAGCTATGGCATATGCATAGGAAAAATATTTGGAGGAACCATATCAAAATGCTAATAATTGAGTAGGAAGGTAATGATGATTTGCCTTTTTTCTCTATTTGTTAAATTTTATTTAATGTGCAGGTTTTAAACTTTTATGTTTAAAAACTTGGATATGAGGACAAAAAGAAAATTAGGCACATTTATCTAAATGTTATAGTGCTACTCTTCCAGAAATTTGTTTCTTAAGAATAAAATACGTGTGTCTTAGGCAGCGAGCCATATTTTCAGCCTCCTAAATCCTTTCCTCTAAATATCAACTGATGAGATTCCAGAGAAAGAATGTTCCTTCCTTGGACTACTTTTGGCTCTTTGGGAATAACTGTAACTCTTTCCTGACATGGGATATCATTTAGGGGACAAAACTCAAAAACCTTGTTTATGGGATACACTCTAATGGTCAGCAATTACCTGGGTCCTTTCCAAAGGTTCTCACTTGCTCCCAAGGTAAACCTTACACACGCATCACATAAAGCAATACAAAAGAAAGGGAAATGGTACAAATATGAGTACTATTATACTTCTCCCATTATATATTTTCTCATTTTTATTAGGAACTTCTTGACGGAATGGGAGTCATTTTAGTTCCTCATTTCACCAGAGCACAAGTTGATCTTTGGATTTGGAAATTCTAGAGCTATGATAAGAATCAATTAATACATATGCCAACTGACCACATGAATATCAATACCAACTATCAGGCCTGCCAAAGACCTCCCATGAATTCTCTGAACCCAATCAATTCAGGCAAATATTTAGAATAACATCCTTAGTAATCTTAGGTTGATTTTGAATTTAATTAAAACATTTTTTTTAAGTTCCTCTAAACAGTTGGGGAAATATGAATGTGAACTAGGTAATAGATAAGATGAAAATGCATTTACTGTACATGGAAAGGTGGAGATCCTTGACTTTAAAAATCAAGTGGCAAAATAGCAAGTAAGGTACAATCTCATTATAGGGACAAAAATATATATAAGCATAATTAGAAGGGGATCCAAAAGGATATACAATGATGGGTTGGCAGGAATCATCTCTGGATAATAAAAATAGTATTTTATATTCTTATTTTTTGCTTATTTGTATTATTTTTTATTTTTTAGGCCATGCCGCACGGCATGTGGAATCTTAGTTCCCAGACCAAGGATCCATCCCTCGCCCCCTGCATTGGGAGCACAGGGTGGACTGGACTGCCAGGGAAGTTCCCTTATTTGTATTTTAAAAATTTTCTATAATACACATACACTGTGTTTGTAATAATAAAAGAATATTTTCAATTTTAAGAAAAGCTCGCTTCTGTTTTAAAAATAGACCTCTGCCTTTCCTGGTTCTGGCTATGTACAATATTCAGAATAAAATGTCAGACCGATAGAAAGCCAGAAGTGTGGGAAGCATCCTCTTAAGTAAAGAACATAAATTTAAAAAGAAAATCTCATGGGAAAAAGTTGCTTTTGCAAGATTACCTGCCCAAGTTTGCCAGTTCAGAGCTTTAACACATTTTGCATAATTTTTTGATAAATAAATAGATTTTAGGGTTATTTACCAAAACCAGGTTCATACTCTGATCATTTTGATGTTACCCATCATTAGTCACACTCTCCCAACAAAATTCTCCAGGCTGCACCTCTACATCCTAGTATCTGTGTATAGCATTCCCTTTAAAATATAACAGCTAGATGAACTAGTGATATTTAAGACATTTTTTAATATTTTGATAACCTTGAAATATTCATCTGTTATAGTTAAAAATAAAGGTAAATTATTCATTGACCACTTCAGCTGTAATGATTCCAAAGCAGCTGTTATTTATCTGGCCAACGGTCCTCAAATTAAAATAATTCTCTGAATCAGCTCTGGGCTTCATGCTGCTACTCCTTATATTTCACAGGTAGGTTGTAGCAGCTCCAAAAAACCACTGTGGGCCAACGAGTAAATAACCATTTTCAAAAGTGTAATTATATACTGTATTTATATTATAGTCAGATATGATGATCAGGTAAATAATTTAAAATGACAGGTCTGAAACTAAACAAAATGACCCTCAAGGAAATAAAAGGCACTTTTATACTATCTTTCAAGCAGTATACCTATGTAGAGAGAATGTTATCCTTTGTTCTTAGCCCCAAAAGAAAGAATCAAAGAAATAAATAATTATATAGCTCCCCTCTCTCCTCCAAATGAAAGGTCTACACCTAGAAAAAATTAAAATAAAATTGACTGGACCAATGCTAAATACCCCTTCTTGCACATTGATAAAGGATTTCCTTGCTTTTAATGACTCTTACTGTTTTATGAGATTTAAAAACCAGAACACAGAGAGCCTTGTGTGTTTTTCAGAGTGGGGTGGGGAATTCTGGGGAAGCACATGATTGGCTTTCCTTCAGGACTCTGCTGCATCTTTGAATTCTATCCATATTAAAAATAAATGGGTCAGTGGATTCTGGATCTGCCATGGCAGCCTATTCCTCCTACTAATTACAGCTAAAAACTCTGACAAAAATATGCGGAGAAAAGACTACCTGACGACTGTGAAAGTAAACAAAAGCAGATGGATTTGGGGGGATGGTTGTGTTTTCCATTTTTTTCTTTTCTCCTGCAGCTTTATCCTAAGAACAGATCCCAGTTTCAAAGCAGTGCATGCCACAGGCAGCTAAAATTCCAATAGCAAACATGTCTTTCTAGCCAGAGGAACAAGGAAATGATCACTCTGTGGGGTGGAGTGAGTGGGAGAAATCCCAGAGGGGAAAAAACTGGAGAAAGAGGTCCCCTGATTCTGTGTATGAATCCTTGGTTCAATCTAACATCTGAGCCAAGCATGCAAGGTACAGACTCAAACCAACACAGCAAAGACGTTGAGAGTTTAAATGAGATATGAACCACCTACCTAAGTGTCAGACTAACCCCTGAACTATGCAGGTACAGGACAGACCCAAAGCAGTACAACAAAGGCTTATATGATTGAACTCAGAGTTAAACCACTGCCCACAAAGGTGAGAAGAACTTAGGGTCAGAGCCTAACCGGGTTGATAGCCTGCTAAAGCAAAAACATCAACGTTCTCCTGAGGATTATGAAAGGACTCAGAACATATGCAGTATTACATTGATATGTTCAGGATACAATCTGAAATTACCTGACAACCAAAGAAACAGGAAAATGTGACCCGTTCTCAAGGAAAAAACAATCAACAGATGCCAAACTCAAGATGACCTACATGTTGAAACAAACAAAGACTTAAAGCAGCTACTATAACTATGCTTCATGAGGAAAACACATTTGAAGTGAATGAACAGATAGAAATTCTCAGTAGAGAAACAGAAACTATACACACACACACCGCCCAGAACAAAAATAAGCAAACAAAAAAAATCCAGCTGGAAACCTTAAGACTGAAAAATATAATATCTGAAAATTTTTTTTAAACTCACTAGATGGGCTCAATAGTAGAACATAGATAGCAAAGGAAAACGAAGATAGAGCAATAGAAATTATCTAAACTGAAGAGAGAAAATATTGGAAAAATGGTTTCCAGATCTTTAGGACAATATCAAAAACTCTAGGATTGGAATTCTACAAAACAATTACTAAAACTAATAAATGAAATTAGCAGAGTTTAATGTTAATATACAATATCATATCAACTGTATTCTTATATACCACTAGCAGACAACTAGAAAGTAAGATTTTCAAAAGTTCTACTTAGAGTATCACCAAAAATCAAAAAATACATAGAATAAATCTAACAAAAAATGACCAAGACCTTTACACTAAAAACTATAAAACATTGCTGAAGAAAATTAAAGAATACCTAAATAAATGGAAAGATATAGCATACTCATGGATTGAAAGACTCATTATTTTTAAGATGGCAGTATCTCTATAGTGAACTATACTCCATGTGATACAAATAAAAGCTTCAGCAGGGTTTGGTTTTGTTTTGTTGTTTTGTAGAAATTGATAAGCTGATTCGAAAATTTACATGATAATGCAGAGGATCAAGAATAATCAAAGGAGTTAAGAAGAAGGAGAGTGAGAAAGCAAAGTTGGAGGACTTGCCCTGTCTGATTTCAATAATTACTGTAAAGCTACAAAAATCAAGGCAGTTGGTATTGGTGAAAAAATAGGCATATAGATAAATGAAAAAGAATAGAATCCAGAGGGGCTTCCCTGGTGGTGCAGTGCTGGGGCTTCCCTGGTGGCGCAGTGGTTAAGAATCTGCCTGCCAATGCAGGGGACATGGCTTCAAGCCCTGGTCCGGGAAGATCCCACATGCTGCAGAACAACTAAGCCCGTGCACAACTATTGAGCCTGCGCTCTACAGCCTGTGAGCCACAACTACTGAGCCTGACTGCCACAACTACTGAAGCCCGCGAGCCACAACTACTGAAGCCCACACACCTAGAGCCCATGCTCCGCAACAAGAGAAGCCACCGCAATGAGAAGCTCGCACACCGCAACGAAGAGTAGCTCTCGCTCGCCACAACTAGAGGAAGCCTGTGCACAGCAACGAAGACCCAATACAGCCAATAAATAAATAAATTTATTAAAAAAGAGGAATAGAATCAAGAAATATATATATATTTCAATTTTTTTCTTTTTTTTTTTTTACAAAGGTGCTAATTCAGAAGTGAAAGTCATTTCAGTGAATAGTGCTAGACCAACTGAATATCTGTTTGGAAAAATTGAACATCTGTCCTTACTTCTCATCATACCCCAAAATTACCTCAAAATAGGTCATTGACCTACATGTAAACCTAAAGCCATAATACTTCTAGAAGAAAGCATAGGAGATCTCTGCAACCTTGGATTAGGCAAAGGTTTCTTAGATGGGACACCAAAATCACAAACTGTAAATGAAAAAATAGAAAACTGGACTTGATCAAAATGAAAAATGCTTGTTCTTCATAAGGCACCATTAAGAAAGTGAAGAGGCAAGCTACAGACTAGGAGAAAATACTCACAATATATACCGGAGGACTTTTACATGAAATTAAAAAAAAAAACTCTTACAACGTAATAAGAAGCCCAACAACCCATGCACAAACTATGTGAACGGGTACTTCACCAAAGAAGATGGACAGATGGTCAATAAGCACATGAAAAGATGTTCAACATCATTAGTCATCAAGGAAATTCAAATTAAAACCACAACAGGATACCATTATACACCCATTAAATTGGCTAAGACTAAAAAGACGGAGCATGCCAAATGATAGGATATGGAGCAACCAAAACTCTCATATGTTACTTGTAAAAATGTAAAATAGTACAACCCGTTTGGAATATATCTTTGCAGTTAAACATACGCCTACCATAAGACCAACGCATTCCATTTACCCAAGGGAAACAAAGACATCTGTCCACACAAAGACCTGTGCATGAATGTTCTTCAGTTTTATTTGTAATAGCCCCAAACTGGAAATAACCCAAATGTCCATCAACAAGTAAATGGGATAAACAAATCATTATTTATCTGTACAGAAGAATACAACTCACCAATAAAAAAGGAACGAACTATTGAGACATGAAGCAACATAGACAAACCTAAAAATCATTATGCAGAATGAAAAATTCAGGCAAAAAAGAGTACACACTGTTTAATTCCATTTATATAGAATTCTATAAAATACATAGTAATCTATAGTGACAAAGCAGATCAGTGATTTTCTGGGGAAAGGGGTGGAGCCAGAGATGGAGTACAAAGATCTCAAGGAAAGTTTTGAGAATGATGGAAATGTTCGTTATTATTGATTGTGGTGATTACACGGGTATATATCAAAACTGATCCAACTGTGAAGTTCAAGTATGTGCATTTTATCATACTTCAGTTGTACCTCAATAATATTGTACCAAAAATAAGAGGGGGAAAGGAGAATCTAACTTATTGGCAAAGGCAACGGGTAGCGTTATGGTTTCTGTTTCCAGCCTTTTGATGGATAGACAACCTAATCGTTTCACTGTAAAACACTTGGAAATGATGGGTAAACTATTAACAAACATCCTCGCTAAGCGTATTTGACTTCACTAGAAATGAACCCAAGTTTGGTCTACCTTTTTGGAGAGTAAAGGGAGAAGTTTCTGGTCCCTAAAGCAAGGCACACAAGGACAAGGACTTGGCTCTCCGAGGGTGGGATTTGGGACTGAGACTTCCCCATATTCCTACAGGCACAGAAGCACTATAGCCTCAGTGAAGGGCTGGTCCAAAAAAAAGAAATCCACTTCTTGGCCCAGGACGAAAATAAGGAAGCTCTTCCACCTTGGGAAAGGTCTCCTCTGAGAACATGTAACTTCCATGTGGATTTAGGATTTGAATTTATACTACCTCTGTAGTCAGGTAACCTCAAAGCAGAGAAATGAACTTAAAAGTGGTCCAGCCTGGAAATGTCTCTGAGGCACCTGACAGAAAAAAAGACAAAGCTCCTCGGTATGGCAAAAGCCTTAATCAAGCCTCACAGGATTCCCGCGATAATACCCCACTGAAGTGACCTCACAATACAAAATAACAAAATACATGAGAAAACTGGAAAGGCAATATGTGTGCAAAAGTATAGCACTCAGGTAACACTTTTGTTGCTAAATATTAGAATTTTTCTAAGCAGAGCAAAAAAGTAGCCCCATAAAATCTGATGCCTTTTTCCTCTGGTGCCTATTTTCCAAGGACATACTTGGAACCCCATTACAAGAGAGAATTATATTCACGAAATGAAGGAAGCAAGTTACAGAATGATACGTATAAACTGAGACTTGGTTTTGAAGAAAAAATATAAAGGTTATATATTTGTGCATATAACAGAGTATGGAAATATATACACCAACGTTACTGAAGAGTAGGATTTGAGGAGGATTGACAGAGAAGAGTGTAAACACCTGTGTATATATCTGATATCTTTTTCTTTTCTGACAATGAGTATTTGTAATTTATTTAAATAAAGGAAAATATTTTAAAGAGCCATTTTGTTTGAAACAACAATAGCAGGTATTTTGTCATTGAAAATAATGGACAAAACCCAATTTTCCAAGTGTGGTACAACTGCTAGCTACAGGGAAGTCAAGCAATAGACAGAGGTGGACAAACCCAAAGTTCTTTGAAAAATCCTGTTTTTCATGCTTCTCTTCCTTTGGCATTCTGTCACCTAACATGTAATTATTCAGAAGCTGTTTTTCAGGAAGCGTCCCCTTCTAAGAATAATGCTTATTGAGAACAACTTAGACATGATTCAAGGACTGCAGGTCCCAGTTGCCTTACACAATAAACTTTATAACTTGCCCCCAAAGAGATTGGATCACACCATTAGAAAACATGGAGAGATCATCCCCTTGTTTGTGCTTGGCTTAGATTTAATCAGGTAACCAAAGAAATTCTAGTCAAAGAAGAATGATTGCATATAAAAACATATGAATATGAAAAGACTAGCAACTCTACATTTTCAAAAATTGTCTGAGATGTCTTGTTAAAAAAAAGATGTCTTGTTGAAAAAAAAGTCTTATAAGATAAAGATAAGATACAGTTTTATAGAAGAAATAATTTGCTATAGTTTCAAAGTTAAAAGCCTTCTTAAGAGGGATATAAAATATAGGAAAAGAGATCATTTCCAAGACAGAATAAAAAAATGGATAGATAAGGGATTTTTTGTTGCATTGCAGTTTAGCATATGAAAAAGTCATTTTAATGCAGTACGTCTCATAATAAATATATGAATTATGAGACTGAGCTGATTCCAGAGTCTCCTTTTAATGAAATGTATCCTCCCACTGGCCAAATTTGGGACATGTTGAGCATCAAAAAGAACAATAACCGTAGTGATTGTAAAGAATCAAATGAATAAAAATCCACGAATCCATCATGATATTTTAAAAAGAGAAAGGGAAAAAAAACAAGGAAAGTTCTTTTTTTGTAGAATGTCAGCTAGTAATAGAAGAAAAGATACTTAGAAAACCATTTTGCATCCCCAAGGCAATAACTGATTCAGGCAAGGATCAGCAAAGTAAACTAAAGCCATTAAGTGGAAGGTTATGAAGAACAGGATATCCACACACACTACCAAAGAGTCACCCACAAACACTAACCATCTGCAAAGAGGAAAAACAAAACCTTTATAGCGGAGAAAATTCTGCTCACCGACTTGACTCTTAAAGGGATCACTCTTAAATTCAGTAATAGTAGGGCAACCTGATATTCTGTTTCTTGATGTGAAGCAATAAAATACACAAGATCACTAGTGAAATCTTCTTGCCAAGAATGTTTAACCTGAATCCAATCAAGCCTTCACAGTTTACAGGAAATAGAGGGACTAGAAGATGTTAGAAGACAACATAAAGAAACAACCAAATTCAGAATGTGGGCCCTTCTACAAGACAACTGCTCTGACTTGAAAAACCCAATGTCATTTGAAAAAAATATGGAGAGGCTATTCCAGACTTAAAAGACTAGGGATCTAGAACCAAATGCAACATATAACATTGACTGAATCCTGGTTGGGAGGAGCAGGGAAGCTGCTACTAAAAAATTCTTGAAACAAATTGGGAAATTTGAATAGAGATTAAATTTTTGATGATAAGAAGAATTATTGTCAATTTTCCTTAGGTGTGATCATGGTGTTGTGATTATATAGGAGAATCTCCTTGTTCTTCGGAAATACATACTTAAATTTTTAGGGATGAAATATCATGATGCCTGAAATTTACTTTAAAATAATGTAGTAGCGTGGTGGGGAGAGGGAGGATTGCCAAAATCTGTCTTTGACCCACAAAACCAGCAATATGGTTTTATCTAATATATATCAATACATAAAGAGTGTTAAAGCAAGCATGGCAAAATGTTAACAATTGTTGAATCTAGGTGGTGGCTGTACAGGTGTTTATTGTACTATCCTTTCAACTTTTCCATGTTGAAAATTTTTCATACTCAGAAGTTGAGGGAGAGAGGGGAAGTCTTCTCAGAAATATTTTCCTTAGAAGAGATCAAATGTACCTTAAAATTTAAAGAAGCACCTTAACCATTCTAAAGAAGTAGCTTGCTTTTCCTCATTTGTTTATTCACCATCCATTCCAATACTCCTAAAATCTGCCTTAATTATTATTGCAAATAATATTCTAATGCTAGAATAGGCCTAATATAAATCCCACAATAATCAGCACAAGATTTATAGGTGTAAACATCTGGTTTTATACCCAAATAACAAACTTAACAGCAGTAAAACAAATCGTTTATTACAGCATATAATGCGTTATATTAAATTTACACAAAGATATATAAAAACACATACTGTTTATATCATACAGTCATTTAACATCAACAGGAATATCAAAACAAATACTACTCATGCACAAAACATGCATATACTGGTATAAAAAAAGGAATTTTACACAATACTGTTTACCAAAAAAAAAATTTTTTTTTTTTAAAAGCCCTTCCAAACAGGGTCAGGGGTCCAATCTGGACTGGATTGCACTAATACGTTTGGGCTAATGCTTAGGTGGTACAGTGCTCCGTGAGCAGTTCTGAACTTGGAGTCGTACCCAAGGGTTATTTCACTAGGAGTGAATTTCTCTGTACCCGATGACCAAAACGTTATCCCAAAGGCAAGTCTCCAAGGGAGGAATGGTTGGATCTGCTGCAAATTAGGGAGGAGGAGAAAGGCATCAATGTTGGGTAAATGGCCCTAGAAGGGGTTACTGTAACCAGGGCCTAGGCACCAAGTGTGGCAAAGGTTTTAGTGAATCCTTTTAAGGTATTACCAGCCTCCCTATCCAGGTCACCTCTCTGGATGTAGGGTCTGGTCTTCAAGTTCTGGGTCCAGTAAACCAAAGAGTTCTGAGGAGAATACAGAATGGGGATACATCCGAGAAAAGAAGAGTATATAAAAAACTACAGAAAACCATGACTGCCCCTTGTATCTACCTCACACAATTGTATGTGATACCCCCAACAGGAAAACCCTCATGGAGACGCTGCCCTAAAGAACCAAAGCAGCAAATGTATGTCCTAAATTCCATCCACCTGACCTCCAGATCAAAAGGTCTCATCCCATTAACACTTGAACATCAAAACCTGTGCCTTCACAGATGCTCACAAAATGTCAAATAAAAACCATCTGATACCACAAAAGTCACTATCACCACCATTAGAAACTCAATATTCACTTCTAACCAGCAAAGACATTCTTTACCTTCCACTAAAGGCACTAGGCACTAGTGTCCATACTTGACGAAGATGAGACATAATTCACCTCGGTTTTATCTAAACCAAAGAAAAGCATTCCATGGGATTATTACGCACAAAACAGTAAGACGCCGCCGTTTCTTCGGGAACTAGAAAAACCCCACTTTCTACACCAAGGACGTTACTCAAACGGTCGTCATCAGTTTCAAAGAGCCAGACCGAAAGCGCAGGATTTTCTTCTTGAGGTTGTGTGAAGCCTTAATTTTGACGAAGGTTTTGGTGGGGTTGTGGCGAAGGTCCGGGGCCGGGACCGGCTGCAGAGGGAGGGTCTGGACAAACTGGGACCAAATCAAGCCTCCGCTCTCCTCGGAGTCGCTAGTGCTGGTGCTGTCGCCCACGAACTCGCCCTCGCTCACACTGGACTCGCTGTCGCCGAAGCAGTTCGTGGTGTAGTTGCTGCGCTCGTCCTCGCTGGTGTCCAGCACGGTGGAGTGGAACAGGGACTCGCACTCGGCCGAGTACTCGGAGTCGCTGGCCGCGTAGGCGTAGGGGCTGGCGTAGGGCAGCGGCCCGGCCGCAAACAGCCCCGTGGGCTCCCGGCGGCCCCGCCGCGCGCGCCGCAGCGCCTCCTCGTATGACACCTCGGCGGCCGACCTCCACCGCCGCGAGTCGGTGCGCTTGTGCTTGGGCTTGGCTACCACCGCCTCCCGGCCGTGGCCGTGGCCGTGCCCGCGGCTCCCCGCCCGGTGGCCCGCCCCCAGCGGCCGGCTGGGTGGTCCCACATCGGACTGGCCGCCCCCGCCCCGCCGCCCCTTGGCCGGGGCTCTCCGGAGTTTCTTATTTGTATCCGCATCGTCGGGGAACCGACACTTCTTGCCGGCCGCCCGGCCTTTCTCCCTCACGGCGGGCAGCGCGCTCTCCGGCCCGTGGACGGCCGGGGCCCGGGGCTTCAGGGCAGAGCCCCTCGGGGTGGCCACGGGCCGTGTACCCCGGGGCGGCCTGACGCTGGGCGGCTGCGCCAGGACCGGCGGCGCCTTCCCCAGAGGCCCTTCCTCCAGGCTCTGAGAAGAAGAGCCCTCGCTTCTGAAATCCAGGGCAGGCCGCTCTTCCACTGGGAAAGCGGGAGACAGCAGAGCCGAAGCGGCGGGAGGGGGCGCCGCCGTAGGGAGAGCCGGCGGGCTGTTTTTCTGTGGCACCTTTTTCAGTGGCTGGACCACCTTGTTCTCTTGCAGCGAGGCGGGGACCTTCCCAGGGCTCTCTTTTGGGGAGGCAGGTGGGATCTGCCCGCTTTCCTTAGGAGACTCCCCTACCCCAGCAGGGGGACACCTAGCAAGTTCCTGGGAGGCTGGCTTGGCATTTTTGGTCAGATGCTTACCTGGAAGTTCAGTGGCAGTGCCTGGGGAGATGCCCTCGGGCGCGGGCAACCTCTTGCTTTCCAGTGGTTCTGGCTTTGATTCTTTTGACCACTGTTTCAGTGGGGACAACGTCCCATTGTCCAAAGAGGGGACCCCGCCAGAGGGCAAAGGCAGCTGTTTAGAATTCTTAAGGTTCCCACCGTTGCCCTGTGAGACGGCCGCAGTCACTCTGACACAAACGCTCCCATTCCTCAGAAGCCCCTTGGTGGGGTCAGCGTTCACACTGGTTCTCGGCTTGTTGGTCCTTACTGGGTGCGTTTTTTTCTGGACCAGGCTCAGAATGTAACCATCCATTTTCTTACTCGATGAAGGATGGGGAGCAGACCACAAACTGCTTGGAGAGGGTAAGGAAGTGTCCGTCTTGACGGCATCCAGCTCAGATCCGACACAAATGTCGTTGGCATGGCTACCGAGCCTCTCGTCTTCCCTCAGGGGATTGCCGGTCAGGCAAAGGAGGAACATTGGGCTCTGCACGGCCACAGCATGAAGCGGACTGGGGTAGCGATACACATCATTCCCGTTTTTAGACACCAGATCACACTGGTACTTGGGATTCACATCTGCAATGACACCAAGGGAATTAGACTGTGATGTGGAGGGGGAACGGCCAACTGCCCCTGAGGCCTGGTCTTCACAGTGGCCTTCTTTATATTCCAACCATTCTATGAGATCTGAAAAACATTTTAAAGGTACACTCTGAAGAAATGAATTGGTCAGCACCATCTTGCCTCTGGCCAGTTTCTACGAAGACAAATTCATGGGTAGAGGGAGAATGCCGAAGAATCAACAAATACTCCACAAGCTATTCTACTATTTCACATACAGTTCACACTACTGGGTGATGGAAAAAATAATTAACAAAGGAATTTTTAACAAGCTATAACTCTGAAGGAAAAATACAGTCATTAAAAATGCTTTCAGGGCTTCCCTGGTGGCGCAGTGGTTGAGAGTCCGCCTGCCGATGCAGGGGACGCAGGTTCGTGCCCCGGTCCGGGAAGATCCCACATGCCGTGGAGCGGCTGGGCCCGTGAGCCATGGCCGCTGAGCCTGCGCGTCCGGAGCCTGTGCTCCGCAACGGGAGAGGCCACAACAGTGAGAGGCCCACGTACCGCAAAAAAAAAAAAAAAAATTCTTTCAAACTATTGAATAATATGGGGAAAACACCTTAAAGTGGAGTGAAAATCATCATAACAGACTATTGATTATAGTTTTATTAAGACTGGATATATTCAAAGAAAAAAGCCTGAAATGAAGCACACCAAGATGCTAATAGAGCACTAGCATCTCAATGTGGTGGGAAAGCAAGTAATGTTTACTTTCTTCTTTATTTTCTATTTTCTAAATTTTCAGTAAATATGTACTGCATTATTACTGGAAAAATAAATGTTTTTTGAGTCGTTCTTTCTCTAGGCCACTCTCCCTTCTGTGTTCTATTCCTGGTTTCCCTTTAAAATACTTCAGATAAACTATACTCTCTATGGGCTTCCTCCTCATTTTTAATTTTTTTTTTTTTAGACCTAATTCTTAATCACATGTGTTCTAGTATAACTGTCAATTGAAAGGTCAGGGTAACCAAATTTCAATAGAGACTAATTAAATTTAAATAATAATCACCCTATGTTTTCAATAGTGACACTAAAAAATAAAGTACAATATTTCAGGAGGGAATTCTTGATGATGTTTTAAAAGACTGAGTAGTAGTATTAATGAATAAATTTCCCACATCTCAAAAATGTAGATGCCAAAATACAATGACATCAAGCTTTCTTGCTTAATTAAATGATTTTGCTCTCGTCTTGGCATACATTATAAATATCAAATCCCCTGAATGACCTTTAGTTAGAGAAAATCAAAGTTTTTGTCACTATTTAATTTGTTGTCCATTATAATTATATTTATTCACTCAAATATTGAAAACGCACTACATGCTAGGTTCTATGTTAATTGTTAATTTAAGGGAAAGCTCCACGAATTCCAATGATAATTAGCAGTTGGGGGAGGGGGGCAGGGAAGGGGGGAATACAGTCTAGACCCAGAAATGATATGATCCATTTGTAAACAAAAGATTATTGTAAAATAAAAGTGCCATGTCCCCAATCCCACCTCCACTGCCAATAAATAACTTGTTGTAAGAAGGGGAAACCTCTCTAGCTAATATCCTTGCCCATCCCTCCTCACTACTCCAAGGCCTATCCTTGTCTTACTTTAAGCCACATTTACCTACACGACATCTTTCATCTCTTTTTCCTCCATAAAGTTAAGGAAACAGACAGGCATCCCAGCCGGCAAGGGCCAGCCCAACTGTCTCAATTATGTGAAGATGTGGCATTTGGGATAGCAGGAGTCTGTCTTTAAGGAAAACCTATACCAAAGTACCTTTAATAGGTTTATAAAATTTCCCTCTGAAACCAGATCTGCAGAGTAAAAGGGAGCAATTACCAATGAACTTGAGGCCCAGATACTCTAGATAACACAGATTTGTGCTTCACCAATCGTTTGCTGCTAACAACACACACGGTACAAAGACATCAGCCAATTAGCAGCTTCAGTTGTTTAGTGTTATGTTTGCATTGCCTGGACCTCAGAAATTCAACCTTTTACCCAAGTGGACAACACATACAAACCAAGGGTGCAGTGACTTGTGCCAAGACCCACAGCTCCTCTAACTTCCATATTTTCTCTGATCTTCTGAGGAATCGTACTAAAGCAGAACTAAGGAAGGTGTCCCGAGTTTCAGCAACAACTCTGCCATTCAGCAAATGAGAAGCCTCTGACAAAGGCATATGAAACCAAATTCCTCCTCTGTTCATTGAGAAGGTTGAACACAACAATTTCTGGATTCCCTTGGTGTGGTGGAAAAACATGGACCTGGCAGATAGTCCTGAGCTTGAACCCTGCCTCTGTCACTTACTCTCTATATAACCTTAAGCAACTCACCTAAGCTAACCTCAGCAGGCCTCATTTTTCTGATACATAAAATGGAGCTAACAACACTTGCACCCTGAAGAACTGTCGGGAGGATTCAAAACAGATAAACGTATGCAGAGCACACAGCAGTGTGTGACACATGGTGGAAATGCAGAAACTCTTCCTGTATCAACAATGGCATGATTCTCTCTAGAGGTCACTGCAAGAATAGCCCAAAATGGGCAACATGGTCTAGGGGATCTCACCCTATCCACCTGCTAAAAGAAGAGAGCTGCCATCATGCAAGGCATTCTGGAGAACACGGAGGGGCCACTGCTACCAGAAGTGCCAAGCAGCTCTTAGCCAGGCTGACAGATATATTTATCTTATTTTATATATATATATATGTATATATATATATTTAATGTAAGCTTTAGCTTTAAATGATTAACAGAAGAAGAAAACAGATCCAAAGTAATTTTGAAAAGAAAATGCAAACAACTGAACAGCAAAAGCTCAAAAACAGAGCTCAAGAACTATAATATTGGGACAGGATTTCTAAAAATAAGTCATCCTGCTATCATCAGAATATAAAGCCAGGTGATACCCAAAGAGGACTGGAATAGTGGTGATCTTGATTCTAGATGCAGCTATGGCAGTAAATGCAGAAAGCTGATGAAATTCTCTGAGCCTTTGTTTTTCATCAGTAGAAGCTAGACAACCTTTAAAGACCTTTGACCCCTTCCAATTAAAAATGTCTATCAATTGTAAAGAGTCTTACCTGCAGATTTGGGGCAACCATCTGAGATAGTCAAGGTTGCCTCCAAGGGGCTGCAAAAACAGGTGCTGGAATGACAAGTGGATAAACACTCACTAAAGACGGAGTTCGAGGAATTGGAAAGGGATCCCGAAGCCCCATCACTCAGTTCATAAAACCCTACAAACAAAAAACACCATTTGGGATTAAGATCATATCAAGCAATAACACACATTTGTGCCTAAAAGGAAAAGGGGTAATCATGTAGAAAAGGTAGGAAAGGGAGAATATGAGAGGGAGGGGCACCAATTTTGGTTCACGAGATTTAGTGTCCTGACTTTATGGTTTCATTTCCAGCAATCTTTGGAAAAAGGCAAAAAGCCCATAACTATGGGTATGTTTCAAAGCTGAGAGCACCCTCACTCTCAAACTGACCTTACTCCGAGACCCCACCTTTAAAGATGTGCAAGGAAAGAGACTTAGATCTGTCAAACTTCAACTTTTTCATGAACATTTCAGAAAGAATAGCTTGAAGAGAAAAACAAATCTATTTAAGTAGCCAAATGGTTTAAGAGAAAAAAAGAACACACTTTTGAAGTGGTCTCAGGAAGTTGAAGTGTGACTAATTTTCTAGCCCAGTTCTGACTTTCTCAAGTTTCAAAGGAGGAGCACTCTTCCAGAAATCTGAATAGAAGCTTTTATTTTTAAACTCAGGAGACTTCAGTCAGATCAATCTCATTATTAAAAATTTTGTTGTCTAACAAACTTATCTACGAAACAGAAACAGCCTCACAGACATAGAGAACAGACTTGTGGTTGCCAAGGGGGAGGGGAGTGGGGGAGGCATGGATTGGGAATTTGGGATTAGCAAATGCTAACTATTATATAGAGAATGGATAAACAATAAGGTCCTACTGTATAGCACAGGGAACTATATTCAATATCCTGCGATAAACCATAATGGAAAAGAATATGAAAAAGAATGTATATACACATATAACTGAATCACTTTGCTGTACAGTAGAAATTAACACAACATTGTAAATCAACTATACTTCAACAAAACAAATTTTTAAAAAATTCTGTTTTCTGATTTTGTTTCCCTCATGCAACTGAATGGCAGACTTCTCTTGTTTTGTTTTGTTTTATTCTCTCTGCACTGGAAACAAACTCCACTGCCATTTGCAGGTCTGGGAACGCTAAGCACAGGGGGCCAAGGCAGAACTCATGACCGCAGAATTCCTCCTTGTGCTGCCACACTCACCTGAGCTGGGGCGGCTGTCTGTCTCCAGGTGTTCCTCAGATGTCTTTTCCACATCCAGTCTCAGGTCACTTATCTGCTTGTCGAGTTCCTGCAACTGGTTCAACAAACCAGCATCTCTTCTCCTCAAACAATTCTGATTAGGAAGAAAGGGAGAAAGGAAAAACAAACACATTTTGGTGACAAAGAACCAGAAAGTCTGGCTCTAAGTATTCAAATTACCATCTGAAGAGTTCCCTAAGTCTTCCAAAACCAAAATTTTTACTGGATGACCTGAAATAAAGAAAAACTTCAAGAATATGTCCTACGTTGAATTCCACTTTCTCACATTTTGTGGTGATATAGTTTCTTCGTAAAAACAAGACTTGCTTTTAGTTTCAACTAATATATATATATATATATATATATAAACTTACTTTTTATAGGTAGTATGAGAAAAACCCACTGAGATTTTTCAAAAAACCTCTGTGTACAGCCAGTTTTTTACAGAACAGTACTTCACTGTAGACTCTTTAATTTGTCAGAGTATAACAGATTTCCTACAATACACTATAATCTTACTTAGGTGAGATTTTCTGGCCAAATGTCCTGCAGAGTTTTGTTTTCTATTAGTTGCTTTGTGGGGTTTAATCAGTCTTAGGGCCTTTGAAAGTGAGAAACTAATACCAATAGCCAGTGCCAAGTATAATGTGAGCTGGCAGAATCCAAAACCCTCAAGGGAAGGTCCATCAAGATTTGAACTCAGCTCGGGTTTCCAAAGGTGACAGACCGTAGTGCTAACTCACACCGCCACCTAGTGCTTCCTATTGCTAGGGAAGCAAAAAAACAAAACTCAAAAGGCATCTGGTTCAAATCACAAATGCCAAGTCTACAAATGAAAACAGTACCACAAACACTAAGTGGACAGGAATTCTCCTGACATGCTGCCTTGCTCCCCTCCAGGGGTCAACAGGAATGCGCCACTCACAGTTGTGAGATTCATGAAGACAAGAAGGTGCTATTGTATAAGACAATGCACACAATGTCAATGACAGGCATAACCAGCAAGAATTGGCTCAAATCAGTGTCTGCTACCAAAAAACACAGCAAAATGCCAAAATAGAGGTATTGCACAAACCACCATATACATATTGTACATCCTTACAAAACAGATGCATATGAATCTACCCCTCCTGTCTGTTATTTGACTTAAAAAGCTTGGAGACATAACATGCTTGTTTGTTAGAATGAGTTCAGAAAAAATGAACCAAACAAGTCGAAGCACTTTGATGCTCAAAAAAAGAGACAAATTATCTGAAAAGAGATAATACAAGAAAACACTTGACAAATAACCACACAGCATCACTGTTGGTAATCGTAGGAGGGACATTATCTAGCATGCGTCTAGTTTCAGATAGTATCACATGGTCAGATAAGGATTTTTTTTTTCTCCTGTTTTCAAAACTACATTTTTGAGGTCACCGAAACAAAGCTGCCGCCATTACTCTGAGGCTGGGTCAAAAGCTGTTCATCAATACATTAAGCGCCGAAGTTCTTTTTCTTCCCCATTAATGAAGACGGCAGAGAATGTCTGAGACGCTGACACAAATCCAATGATAAGTGCTCCCGGAGAGCAGGTTTTTCTCTTCGCCCACCTCCACCTCAAGTCACAGCGAGCAGTACATATAAAATATGAGGGGAGGGGGCACTTTCTCCAGCCAAATTTCCATCACTTGCATCGGTTTTAGCCGCCTTATACAAAAGGGCTTCTATCTTAAATTAAGCAGCAGCCCCGGCAAAAGCTGGCAGGCTGGGGAAAGCCTTGGGAGGGGCAGGTTCCCCGCGGCCGCTTCCGTGTAATCGTAAAATTCGGCATTGGACAGTCAACCGCGCCACAAGCCCCCTCCTCGGCTTTTGTCCCCTCTCGGCGGGAGACCATGAAGCCAAGAAGCTCCCCAAAGAAATGCTATTTTAAATGAGGCTTTGCAAACCTTCGGGGAGAGGGCACGCTTTCGTCTAACTAGAGAGTTTGAAGGTAACAACCAGGAGACTCCAAGAATTCCAAAGGCAGAGCCGGAGGGGAGAGCAGCCACCCCCGCCCGGCCGTCCGCGCGGGGTTGCCAGCCCCTTACCTGACACAAAGCGGGCACACGCCGGGATCGCGTGGGCGTCGGCAGCCCACGCGCCGCGGGCGCCCTCGGGAACCCGGGTCAGGGGGGCACCGGGCGGGGGTCCCGGGAAGCCAAAGGATTTTCCCCAGTCAGAGGCACCCCAGCGCCCACCGCAGGCCACCTGCCCGACCCCCGGCCCTTCTGCAGGGACAGCCGTGCCCCACCTCCGGGCACGACCTACCAATTGCTTCCGCAGCAGCAAGATGTTCTCCTCCAAGAACTTCTCCTCCAGGCGGCTGCGCTGCGCCGCCTCCCCCGGCAGCTCCCCGGCGCGGGCTGCAGCTGGCCCCGCGCCCCCAGAGATGCGCAGGGCGCCCCGGACCAGCAGCTCCTGGCGCTGGCGCAGGTACTCCAGCTCCGCCAGCCCGGCCAGCGTGGCCTCCTGCCGCTCGCGGGTGCGCTGCCGCTCCGTGTCCGCCTCGCCCTTCTCCCGCCAGCGCCCCTCGGGCTCCGCCGTGCGCTGCTCGCCCCGGACCGGCGCCGGCGGCTCCAGCTCCCTCGCCGTCCCGGCTGGACTCGGTTTCATGGCCCCCAACCCTACAGCGCGCACCCGTCCCCGCAGCCGGGCCGCCCGGGCGGAGGAGCGGGCGCTAGGGCTGCGGCCGCGGACTCATGCCTCCCGGCGGCCGGGGCGCGGCGGCAGGGGCGGAGACCCGGAGCGCTCGGAACCCGCGCGCGGCCGCTGCCTGCGGCCGTCCGGGACCGGGCGGCGCCGTCCGCTGTCGCCACGCGTCCCTCGCCGCGGCCCCGCAGCTGATAACGCCCTGCCCGGCGCTACGTCACGCGCGGCGGCCCGGCGAACCCCCGCCCGGCGCCCGCCTCCCCGCGCCGGCCCCTCGGTTGCGAGGCCCGCTCCCCCCCGGCTTCCCCCTCTAGTGTCAGGGGCGCTGCTCGCGCTCGGCGCCGGCCTCCTCCTCGCCGGGCCCTCCCCGCTCCTCCCTCTCTCCTCCCCCGCTCTTCCCGCGGGCCTCCTCGCCCCCTTTTCGGGTTTACAGCACCCAGTTTTTGCCTCGCTCCTTATTGGTTCTTTTCCCTCGCACAAAGCAAGGGGCGAGCACCTCGAGCCCCAGCATCCTGTTACAGTCGGCTTCGCAGGCAGGGTCCGCGAAGGGACGCGGCAGTTGGGCTCCCCAGAGAACTTTCTGAAACTCGACTGAGTTGAAGCACACAACGTTAACCCTTTCCCCACCCGTCCACTGTTTGTACCCACTCAGGCTGATTTAGGTTTCTTTCACCTTACCCAGCAAGGTACAGCGAATGTATTCAAAGACCATTTCTTGGGTTTGGCTTTTTGGACTCCAAGTTGTAAAGGCAGGCACTACAAGGCACAGTGCAACGTTGTCCTAAAACTGTTTCACTCTTAGTTTTGTTGCTGCTGTTTTAATCTTTTCACGGAAGGCATTTATCAATAAAATTAGGCAGGAGGATGTCGCTCTACAGCAAGCGATTGCATCAGTTCTTTTGCAAGCGCCGGGTTTAGTGAGTCTGCGCGCCTGCGCGCTTTGATTTTTGTTTGAGTTTTTATTGTTGTTATTTAGTCTGCGATCACAAGAACTCTGACTCTGAAACCAGACTGCCTGAATCTGAATCCCCTTTCCAGCCAAGACTAGCTGTGCAGGCAAGTAACTTCACCTCTCTGTGCCTCCGTTTCCTCAAAGGTAAAATGGAGCTACTAACAGAAGGAGCCTGTTGTAAGAATTATAATAATATACAGTATATAATATATATGGGAGTGGGGGTGTTTACAACGTGGCAGGCACATAGATAGTAAAGGTTATATGAGTTGTATCTTTTTTTTTCCTCCAGAGGGACTAATAAACTTTTCCCCTGCGGTAGCATTTGTGGTATGGCCATCTCTGCTTGGGACACTGGTCACTGGGAATTTCAGTGGGATAGGGATCTGGAAATGCCACTAGCTGGCTTGTCTAGGGAAAAGTACCATATCTCTTTTAAACAGCAGTACATCCAAGAGTCTCAGAAATCGAATCCAGCAAGTCGCAATTTGCTGAAGTTCAGGCAAAGTGTTGTGTGAAGGAATGCATCCTATATCATTATTTCAGACTCTTACACCTTTACCCAGCTGCTTAGCCCTGCTAAGAATTCTCCATTTCTCCCCTCTGCATAGTCCAACCTTCTTCCCTCCAAGATCAGTTCAGTTCTCTCCTCTGAACTCCTGTTAACTGCATGAATATTTGATTCTTACCAAATGCTATTTGTATGGTTACTTATATGGGTATGTACACTTACATCTATGTACGTAGGTGTTTATGTGTATCCCTTCTCTCCAATTACATTATTAAAGTTCCCTGAAGGCAGTGGTTGTTTTAATATCCTCTTAGTATTACTGTACTCAGGACAATGCCTTTGCAAGCATTCAAGAAACTGCAGGTTGGTTGTAAATTGTTTTTTCATTAACATACTTTCCAACTAACTTAATAGTACCCATTTAATCTCTGCAACAAACAGAGTCAAGTTGACATGTACCAAAAAACAAAAACAAGAGTTCTCTTGCCACCCTCCATTGACTTCCCCATTGCTGCCCCTCACAGACTAACTGGAACTATAACTACAACTATGATTCATAATCAACCAGATTGTATATTAGATCTAAAAATGGAATTATGCTTAGGTGCTCATCAACAAACAAAATTAATTCCATTCAGTTCACCTATGCTTTATGCCTACTGTGTGCCAGACACCATACTTGATAATACAGGAAGGAAATTTTCCTCCCTAATTTTAGTAAGGCACTAAAGAATAATGACTAATCCTGTCTACCAAATGCCACTCACCCATGTCCTCTGTCATTGTCTCATTCTACTCATTTCTAGGCAAGCTTCTTGCTTTCTAGTTCTGAATTAGATTCCTTCTGGCTGGGTGGAATCTATTATTGTGGCCTGTGTTATGTCACACATCGACAACTATATTTATATAGTTGAGGGGGGAAAAAAAGCTGAAACATGTTTTTACACACTACTAATAAATCTTGTTAAAGCAGACAAGTCGCTGTGTCTCCAAACCTCCCCACCTCCCAAGCCCCCTACCCACCAAACGCCACTTTGAGCTGGCTCATTAGTCCAAAGCCAACCATTTGCCCTAACAGCTTGTACATCTCCATGAAAAAGTGTTCCCAGCAAGTTTCAATATTAAAAGTAATGTATTCAAATGGTTCTGCCAATAAAATGGTCGCAAATAGGAAAAAAGGTCATGCTTTCTAAAGTGTCCATTACACATTAATAAATAATGCTGCTCATTCACGTGCCAATTAAAACAAACTCAGGCTGTCAAGTGAAGTTAGAAGCAAGGAGCTCAATGCTGTAATTGTTTTGCCAGGAAAACTCACAATGTCGTCAGATTAAGTGTGCCTGGTTGGGTTGCCCCTCTTCTCTTCTTAACCCAATAGCCAATTTTTCTCCTCTCCAATTTAGTCCTCTGGCTTTCTTTCCACTTTGATTCTTTGTTTTGGTTGCAGGTATTTGGGACGCAGTTGAAGGTAATCACCCACTGTTCACTGCTCCCTCCTGTCAGAGACAGGATCTCACTTCCCCCTATTTTTTTTTTAAGTTTTATTTATTTTTGGCTGCATTGGGTCTTCATTGCTGCACGCAGGCTTTCTCTAGTTGTGGCGAATGGGGGCTACTCTTCGTTGCAGCACGCGGGCTTCTCATTGCGGTGGCTTCTCTTGTTGCGGAGCATGGGCTCTAGGCGCGCGGGCTTCAGTAGTTGTGGCACGCAGGTTCAGTAGTTGTGGCTTGCGGGCTCTAGAGCTCAGGCTCAGTAGTTGTGGCCCAGGGGCTTAGTTGCTCCGCGGCACGTGGGATCTTCCTGGACCAGGGATTGAACCCGTGTCCCCTGCATTGGCAGGCAGATTCTTAACCACTGCGCCACCAGAGAAGTGTCCCCCGACCCCCACCCCCCCTTTTTGATTTTTCTTTCCCTTTCTTTTTAAAGCAAGTGCTGGTGCTTCTTCCTCCTCTAACACCACTTCATCTTCTTTGTAGTATCACTCAGCTCTCCTTACTTCTTTTGCTTTCCCTGGAGGCCTCTGTCTTCTCAGACAAGCTGCTAATCGACGCTCAGAAAGTGTGACATTAAAGACGGGGTGGATCTGCTGCCCAGAAGATCTGGAGAGTAAGATAAAGTTGCCAGCATGAAAAAGAGTCTCGACTGAATATATCACAGTCGTGTAGCTTATGCTTAAAGATATTTCCTGGGCAGAGTCAGAAAGGGTCCCTCAGATCACACAGTCTGACGCTTTGCCCTTGGGCAGAACAACTCCCAACAGCACCCTCACAAAGTCTGAGCACCACTGTACAAATGCCCTTATCCAGCAGTGAACATTCTTTTGCAGCCAAGCAAAGTAAGGAGCATCAATTGCACGTTTTGCTATAGAGCAAAGCAACAAAATGATGCCTTGCAGCTTTTATGGCCAAACACAAATGATGTAATTGGGAAAAGCTGTCTCCGAATAGGAGGGAAAAAAATAAAGGGCAATCCTTTGAGTTGGGGTGATGACCACCATTCGAGGGACTGGGATCAAAGCTCCAGCCAGACATCAAAGCCCATCTGAGTCTAATGCCAGAAGAGCCACAGTGGATTAAACTTCATATATAAACTAATTATAGCCTGACCCCACAATCAGGCTTCAGTGAGCACGTAGGGGAAAGAAAGCAGACATTGAAACAAAAGATCAAGAGAAAAGAAGGTTGGTAGCGAAACTGGGCAACATCATGGCCCTGACCACTTTACAAATCTTTTGAGGGCAGAGGGGAATCAGGGAATGGCAGCGGAAACAGCAAACTTTTGACAGTGCTGGTCTTGTCTGCAAGGCTATGAAACAGCTTCTTCCACCCTCACTGACTCGTGCACGACCAGAGGCATCCTTATTCCTGGAAGAAAAGGTTATCTTTTAGCTCTTTTTTAGCACTGTGAAAGAAGTCCCCCGGCACCGGACTTCTGTTGAAGGAGCGAACGCAAGGTGATTCCATGAAGTTTGGGGGTGGATTCCCAGCACATCTGTCTGGCAGTGCCTGGCGCTGCCCACACTCTCAATCACTGATGTCTCCACCAGCTTTGGACTTCAGTTCCTTAGCTCTGCCGTTTCAGCTGGTTATCTTTACAGATGGAAAGCGCAGCATAGCAACCGTGCAAATACCCTAGAACTACTTGCTCTGGTAACACCACCATGAAATAAGACTACTTCATCCCTAGGCAAAATTTAAAAGTGTTTCAATTACAAGTGGCCTCTTTAACCAATTATATTCAGTGGATTTTGCCCTTACTCTGATTTATTGGGACCAGTCACCAATTATTTGAAAGTTTCAATCCCATGAACTGGCAAACCATTGCACATCTGATTTGACAATCCAAAGAACATTTTCAGTCATATTTTTTTATAGATAAGCGTTAGTGATTTCTTAAAATCACAAAGTCCAAGTGTATAACCTGAGTCTCTTAATTAAGAGAAAAAAATTTAAAGCAGGCATTCTTATAAGATAAAATCAAATATATACCATCATCATTACGTTGCACCTCTTTGAGTGATTATTCATGTATTCAACAGATATTTGAGCACCTAATACATGTCTGGCACTGGGGACAAAACGGTAAACAAATCAGACATAGTCCCTGCCTTCATGGAGCTTAAGGTCTAGGAGGTAAACTGACACTAATTAATTACACACATCTGTGATATATATATATATATACGTATATATATATATATATATATATATAATTTCCAAATTGTGAAACTACCACAATTTGCAAAATAATATAGTGGGATGTGTAAATAATTTCATATTTTAAGAACAGAGAGAAAGGCATCAATATAAATTATCCTTGGAGACTAATATTTCTTTTAATCCTGTCTAATTGTGTCATCTTAACAAGTAAATTATTGATATTGTATTAAAAAATGGCACCCACACTTCATTTTTCTTCTTTAAAATAATATTTTCAAAGCAGATATAGTCTATGATTCTATCCAAAAAGTAATACTCAAGTGAAATCACACACACCCCTCAAAATTATTGACCTTCATAAAAGTTTTTTACAGAGAAGGGAATCTTATATTTAACTTTTCATCTTTTTAAAAAATATTTACTCTCCTTAGAGCTACATTTGAAATGTCTATAGGGAGATACTTGATCTATAGCAAAATAACAAAATTTTCATCTAAATATCATTCATTAAAAGGTAGTAACTAATATATGTAAGTAAACTTTAAGATAACTAATTTCCTTACAGATCTGTTTATTACCTTTTCCTCAGAATAATCTCAGAAAGGAGAAAGCTTCGCTCCAGTGCATGGTACTTTGAGCGATTTCCAGTGTGGTTTCCCGATCATCATTTCTACACCAGCAAAGGGAAATGACCAGGTGATGCTTTGCTGGAGAGCTCTGGTTATTCAGGTGAAAGCAGAGGTTTCTGCTTTAGGATTTAGACAGTAGGTCCAGTTCTTTCATTTCCTTTGCTCCTATGAACCTAGACTCTCTGAGGCCAGGGAAAAACGGAACCAGAACTTATAACGAGCTCCCACCCTGAGTTCTGGGCCGGTGTTTGCCTCCAAGACCCCCAAAGCCACTTTAATTAAGATCCCTCGGGGGCCTCAGGACCCCTGTGGAAAAGTCTAGAATGCCATTATCGCCCCGAGAGCGCCTGAAAGCGCAGGCTGCCGCCTGAGGCTTAGGTGGCCTCGCCCCACAGGGAGCCGCTTCCTCTAATGCCGCTGCACCTCCGCGGCAGCGCCCGCAGTGTGAAGAGTAGCACGTCCACTTCAAACAGAAATCGGGCCTTGGGTCTGTTTGAGCGGAGGGGAAGGCAGGGGGTGGTGAAGAGCCGCAGATTCAAAGAGAAGTCAGCTGGGATGACAGGCAGCGGCTCCAGCCCCCAGAGACTGAAGCGGCTGACAGGCGGCCGAGGGGCTCCGCTTCCATCTCCCTCTGCGCCCCGGGGGTCTCTCCCTCCGGGGTCGGGACTCTTTGAAGTCAGGGAGGATGGTTTTGACAACAGATGGGACAATTCGCTTCTGTTCAGTTTGGTCCGTGCAGACTAAATCCAAACAGAGTGGGGGGAGTTTTGCCTCGTGATAAAGAAACGCTGCCATCTTGTCACACCCAACTCTTCCCCCTCCCAGGCCCCATGGAGGAATTTGGTTGACCCTCCCTAACCTTTAATACATGCTGTTTCCACAGAAGAAAGAATCCAATTCTAACATAGCACTCACTGTTGTGGTGAGAGGATGTACACTGAGGATCAGGCCAGGCTGGATTTGAACTCCAGCTGCGCCCCACTCCATGGCTGCACCACCATACACTGGTGTTGCCAACTTGGACCTCTCTCAGCCTCGTTTTACTCATCTGTGAGATGGGCCTTATACCTAACCTTAAAGGGAGGTTGTGAAACGTCTGGAAATAAATGTTGGTTACCCCAAAGTCCCCAATGTTATACGTGCTTGCGCCCTCCCACACACAGAATGGACATTTAAGGACGTTCCTCTCAGATACAAATTATCATTAACCATTGCTTTGCCAGTTTTCATATATTGCTTCGAAATTTTTCCTAAAGCATACATGTCATGTTGTTTTCAAAACATTTTATCTGGTTTTGAACTGTGATTTCACCCACTGGCACTCGAGGCTGCCAAGAAGAAACACAGGGATCCTGCCCTTAGAAACTATATGGACCCATAGAGCAATATGGTGTATTGGAAAGAGCATACATAAGCTTTGGTCAGCGTTCAACTCCTTAAAAAAGTCTTTTAATCTCTCTGAGCCTCAGTTGCCTTATTTGTAAAATGGGATCACAGTTAAGTCACAGACAGTATATGAAGGATCTGGTACATTATAAATGCTGAAGAATGGTGTTCTTCCTTCTTTCTTCACATTCATCGTTTATCTGAGGTATTATTTAGGTTAATGAAGTTTATTTGGCCCCTTCCTTTTTTTTGCGTGGCCTCTGATTATGGAAAAATTCAAAACACAAAAGTAGAGAGAATGGTATGATGAATTCCCATGAAACCATCAACCAGGTTAACAGTTAAAAACAGATTATGAACAGGGCACATTTAGAAACAAATATTTTGATAATTTGGGGCTCAACGGATATAAAGTAGAGTTACAGATTAAAGCCGTATTCCCATCTTTAGTTTAATGCCAGGTGTATAATAAGCATTCAATAAATGCTAGATATTACTATCATTGTTATCACTTATTTTTTCCTAAACGTATCCAAAACCTTTTACAGACCTTATATAATACACCTTTCATCCAAAGGGGGCAAAGCATTTCCCACAATCCTTACAGTAAATCATGATGTGGGGAGATGAAGTTACCCTGAAGAAAATGCAGTGGAGTGATTCTCACAGCCACTCAGGACAAGACCCCAGTTACTGGTCCCGTGGTTCTTGTTCTTGTGCACCAATGCCTTTTTCCCTCGTGCTCTCTCACCTGCTGAGCTTGGCAGTGAGCTCCTTGAGAACTGGATTCATGCCTGATGCAGCTTTACCTCTCCAGGGAAAGTGGCTGGGTGAGTGCTTAATGTTCAAAGTCATAGAGTCTGGAACAAAGTACTATTAGGAAAAGAACTAATTAAGCCAAATTAGCTTGAAAATTAGTTAAAGCATCCCCAACCTCTAGACTGAGTTTCCTTCATTTGGGTTAGAGAGGCCTTTTTTATGAACAACTAAATCTACTATGATACATAGATTAAAAGTACTGGAACCTTTTGGCCATTATACATAGAAACACTGAAGCCAAGAATGTGAGTTCAAAAACTCATAAGTAAATGCTTGGCTTAATTAGTGTTGCCTCTTATTCAATTTGACTTTAAACTCCTCAAGGGCAGGGACAAATCCTACTTCCTTCCTCAAGGGCAGGGACAAATCCTACTTCCTCTCTAACTCCCTCAGAACAAAGCCAGATACAAAGCAGATACTCACCAAATGCTTGTTTAATTCAATCGCCTTTCAAGGTAGATTGAGATGGAATCCCCTGTCTCTGACGGACTGGCTTTGGAAAATTCTACAAATAGATATCTAGAAACAAAACTGGGTACTTTTCCAGTCAGCTCCACTTTCAGAAACAACTTCTGTAAGTTTGCGTCTTTTAGGAAAATATTGAGGAAACAGGAAAAAGAGGAACCATTCCATTTCTGAAAAGATAAGAATAAAGTCTGATAAAGACAAAAGGCATTTGGGGTCAGTAGAGTTAAAACAAACTCAGACTGCCCAGCCTGTTTGAAGTTGACAAGAAACAGAGAATGACCCACTGGCCCATTATGGAGCACAAAGCAACTTAATCAGCATTTCATCAATGAGACAACACCATGGGGTAGCCCAGCCAGGCCAACTGGCACTGTGTAAAAAGCCGTGGGTATTTTTACCCAAAGAGCATTTCTACCTGAGCACGTCTGTGTGTGTTTGTGTGTGTGCTGCGTATAAGGATAAGGAATGGCAGGGGGTATCACTAATGTGGGATCCATGCTTTCTTATTGCTTCCCATAATGGAATTCCTATGAAGATTCTTTAAAAATGGTTTCATTTTCTTTTGTCATTAATTCAGGTTTACTCCTTCATGACAGTTTGTAGCACCTCACAGAGTCCTAAGAACGTACTAGGAGTTTAATAAAATGCCTGTTGAATTGGGTAGGTACAAGGGGTAGAAATCACTAACGTAATATTAAACAAATGCATTTCCACTGAAGACATACTTTGGTGAGCGCTCTTCTAACTGAAAATGTTTCCTTTCCTATGCTATCGCTTATATGTAGAATCTAAAAAAATGATACAAATGAACTTATTTACAAAACAGAAATAGACTCCCAGACAAAGAAAACAAACTTACGGTTACCAAAGGGGAGCGGGGCGGGGGGTGGGTAATAAATTAGGAGTTTGGGATTAAAATATACACACTACTATATATAAAATAGATAACCACAAAGACCTACTATAGAGAACAGGGAATTCTACTCAATATCTTGTAATAACCGTTAATGTAAGAGAATGTAAAAAAAGTATATATAACTGAATCACTTTGACATACACCTGAAACTAACACAACATTGTAAATCAAATATATTTCAATAAAATTTTTTTTTAAATGGTTCGTTTCCAAAGATGGTGGCATGTGAGCCCACTTCTCTGAGCACAGAAAGTTTTACGTTAAAAACTGTTCCAACCTCAAGCCCTTCTTCCTAGTTAACCTGCACCTGGAAAAGACCCAAATATACTCTGACTGACGCTGGGTTCTTCTCAGGATTTTTCCAGGAAGCCAGGATCTTACCTTGCCAACTGCTGTGGCTGCAGCTGCTTCAGTCAACTACAAAGGGAGGGAAATCTGGGGCTGCTGCATGACCGGTGTCCCTTCAAGCATCAGGCTGCCCTTTGCACCTGGAGGATTTCACTGGCCTAGGAAAAGCAACACAGAAAAAAAAAAGCCCAGAGCTTACAAGTATACCTTTTCCTTCCCCTTTTAGCTCATTTCCACATCAAAGAATTAAGTTTCTCTATTTTCAATAGAGCTGAGGCCATTTTAGAATTACAACGCATACCACTCTCTTAATCTGGACCAACTGTGTCTCCTGACACTGTCCAAACCACATCACCCTCTCTTTCCTCCCTCCTTCCTTTTTAAATATCCCCTCTCCTCTGAGGACCCCAAATAAGCATCTTGGCAATGGAAGGCAGTAGAAATTAAAGTGGATCTTTGGCATATCATATCCTGTTGAAGAAACACGGAAAACTGAGAGCTGTTTAGCGTGTGACCCAAGCGGGGACTTTGACCCTTAATAATCCAAGAAGGCAAGCATGCAGATATGTTGCTATGCATCACTAGGTAATTGCTTGAATTCTCGGTCTTTACAAAAAGTTTGTCGTCCCGTCCAACTTGTCTTCTAAGAAAGAATGAAATTAGCTCTTTACCGTTCCCCCATCATCACAAAGAACAAAACCCCAAAGCTAGGTGATTATGTTTCAGGCCCCTGTATATCCCTTCTGCCCCATATGTTCTGACTGGGAGCCTATCAGAAGAATGTGAATAATGAGGCTACGTTTCCTTTTGACCCAGCTGTTTACAAACAAAGCTCTTCCTTCTAGGAAAGGCAACGACATTTAAATTGCTGAAAATTATCAGCCTCAACTCATCGAAATTTCATTGCAGTGCTACTCATTCAGGAAATGGGAACCATGAGAAGTTTACCTTTTTTTAATTGCCACCAGATGTGGAATACAAAGAATCTTTATTAAAATATCACACAGTAGCCAGTGCCCTACCATTTTTTCTTCTGACAGTTTGGTCAGAAAATGAATAACAAACCACTGATCAGAGAAAAAGAGCTCTAGATGTTATCTGGGAAATTGCAAAGGCCTTCACCTGCCCCCAGAGCCTCCAGCCACCTTGCCCTGCCTTACCTTGTCTTTTTTCCATAGCACTTAACACGTTATTATACTATATACTTATTTATTATGTTCATTATTTACTGCCTGTCTCTTGCTAGAATGCATGTTCCATAAAAGCAGGGATCTTTGTTTTGTTCACTGATATATCCCAAGGGCCTAGAACTGTGCCTGGCACACAATGCCTGCTCAAATATTTGTTGAGTGAATGAATCAATGAGTCAGTTTGTCCATTCTTTTTTTTTTTTTTTTTGCGGTACGCAGGCCTCTCACTGTTGTGGCCTCTCCCGTTGCGGAGCACAGGCTCCGGACGCGCAGGCTCAGCGGCCATGGCTCACGGGCCCAGCCGCTCCGCAGCATGTGGGATCTTCCCGGACCGGGGCACGAGCCCGTGTCCCCTGCATCGGCAGGCGGACTCTCAACCACTGCGCCACCAGGGAAGCCCTGTCCATTCTTTTTTTTTTTTTTTTTTGAAGTTTTTATTGGAGTATAGTTGATTTACAATGTTGTGTTTGTCAATTCTTACTGGGTCAAAATCTCTAGGCCTCACCTCGAAAGTGGCACTAATGCCACATATCCTATTCCACACAGGTATCATCAGAAGGATAATCCCAATCTTAATTCCAGATATACTTTGTCTCGCTCCCTTTACCCTGCTTCTCTTCCGAGAGTATCTATTTTTGTCAATGACAACAAAATCTACTAGTCCTAACACTAAAATTCTTATTCTGTTACACTTCCCTCTTCATCCCTCAGATCACTAAGTCATCAAATTCCTGAAGATGCTTCCTTTCAAATGTCTCTCGGATTTGTCCCTTCCTGTCTATTCTCATTGCCCTTGTCTACACAGTTATCACCTCAAATAGATTCCTAATTGATCCCTTAGCCTCTAGTCTCTCCCCCCTACAGGTTCTTTTGCATATCATAAGCATCGTTTTGAACACATCAGTCCTCTTCCAAAGCCAGCTGTGATCTGGCCCACCTAGCAAACCTGACCTTCCTGAGTGGTCAAATGGTCAGGAGTTAAGTCTTGAAAAAATAGAAAGTGTTGCATAGGCAAATGAGTTATGATACGTAGGGGGAAGGGACAGGATCGCAACTGTCAGGCTAAGGCGCTTGAACTCCATCCTGGAGACTGACTGGAGACAGAATTCACGGTCTATTGCAAGATATTTCTGACTATTAATTCAACAATTATCTACTGTGTATCCACTATATCTCTGGCAGTGCTGAAGGTGCTGGGGATACAGGAGGGAATAGTTTTTCTTGGGATCCTGGGACAGGTAGAGAGAAAACAGCAAAGACTAATAACAAGCCACCCACAGCCTCTGTCCTTGTGCTCACTTGTCCCCTTCTACTGGCCCCAGACACTCTCAGATTTAAAATAAGCACAGTTAGCCAGGCTAGTCATCACTTCACCTATTCTCTTGCTCAAAGCTGCTGCTGCTGAAGACTTGGGCCACAGGTTAGTTAGGAAAAAGAAAAGAAATGTTTCGTATAAGTCATGAGTCAACAAACTTTTTCTGTGAACAGCCAGACAGGAAATATTTTAGGCTGTGGACCTTACACTGACTATCACAATGACTCAACTGTAACACAAAAGCAGCCACAGATAACACTTAGACAAGTGGGCATGGCTGCATTCCAATAAAACTTTATTTACAAAATCAGGCAGTGGGCAGATATGGTCAGTTAGTTCACTGACCTCTGCTCTAATATATTAGGATATTTCAGATCTAATGCTTTGCTTTAATTAGGGAAGGTAGCATGGAGGAATGTCAAGATAATGAGTTTTGGAGCTCAGAAAACTGGAATAGAATCCCAACTTAACAACAAAACCTGGGGCATTAGGAAAATAAACGACAGCTTCCTAATATATAAAATGAGAAGCAGCATAGCATGGTGGCCAGTAGAGTCAGTCTGCCTGGGTTCAAATCCCAGCTCTTCCACTTTGTACTTTTGTGATTTGGGGCAAGTTTCTTAACCACTCTGAGCTTCAGTCTCTTCAGCTATTTTCAGGGGGATGAAAAATTCAACCATCTTCATTTTGAGGATTAAGTGAGATCATGCATATTAAGCACCTGGAACAGTGTAGCACTTGATAGCTGTTAGCTATTATTACTGTTGTTACTACTGGAATATTACTGTGATTTTCCTAAGGAGTGGCTATTGAGCCATTACCAATACAAGTATTTGTTTACTTCTTTCAGAGACTAAAAACAGACAGGAGTTGTCCTGTTCTTACACTTTGAACATTTTTCACACAACTACAGGAAACTGAAGTCACCTTGTAAAGCAGCCCCTGCTTTTTCAAATGTTTGCCTGTAAGTGGATTTCAAAGTCTGAAGATTATCATGCATAATATATTATGCTTATGTCAGCATTAAAATTTTTCCATTGATTTTTCTCTTGCCTCCATCAAGGGTTTTGTTGGACAGGACTTTGTCTCAAGAGGAGCTGCTTTTGCTTATTCTGAATTGTGAGCACAAAGAATTTCTTTCAGGCTTAGTGTCTTTAAATCAACTTATGTGGTTTTTGTCTCCAATTACAGCCAAGTTAAAATTCTCCAATACACACTAAACGTCCCTTCCCGGGTTAGACAGACATAAGGCTGTCCCAATCCATTCAACACCATCAGGAGAAAACAGGACTGGATTTTGGGTGTCTCCACCCAGAGCACCCTGTCCTCCTGGCAACTCGTGCCAAAACTGAGGAAAGAAAGTAGATTCATGAGTCTAAGGAAATCTTTTACTCCAGGGTGCTGTATCCAGAGTTTAATCATAATGGACGAGTAACCTTTCAAAGCATACACAGAAAAATAGATATTATCTTTCACACTGTATAGCACACATCAAGAAGAATACTGCTCCGAAGTACATTAAAGCAAAGATGGTCTTATTTGAGTGAGAATCTGTAGGCTCACTTTTGTTGTCTGTTATGCTTTATAAAATGCATCTCAGAAACCTTAATGGCTCTTCACATAAAGATTCCTTGAGCCAGGAGTGTGGACTGTTCCCTTCTGGTCATGTCACCACTAGTAAGCACAGCAGCCTTCTCCTAGCCTGCTCAGAGAGTGGCGGGCTGCATTTCAGGTTGTCTCAGACGATCCAAGCCACTGTATACGTCTGCTCTTTGTTAGAAGTAATCAGCCACTGGAGCAGAGGTGGTAAACAGTAATTAATATGCAAATTTGCAAGTAACTTGCCTCACGGTGCTAAGCCTTCTTTGTTTGTTTGCACAGTCGTGGACAAACTGGGATTTGTCTTTGCCGTAATTAGCAGGATAAATATAAAATTATGACATTAATTGTTAGCTGGCTTTTTAAAAATGGTAGTATACCCCTGCTGTGCCTGAGATGCTGCCGCTCAGTAGGGGGTTCCTTCAAAAATGAATTTTAAAATGCCAAAGTACCCATTTTAATTAAAAGGCAAACACTGAAATGAGTTTGTCACTTCAAAAATCATAGTTACCGGGCAACAAATCATCAATGCATATATTAACAATTAGTATTTGTACATCAGTTGACCTTATCTCAATGCAAAAAAAAAAAATCACTCTTTTATAATAATAATGAAGAGTAATATTTATGAAGTGCTCTGCACCAGGCAATGTGTTAAGCAATTTTCTTGCATTATTTCAATGACTCCTAGTAGCAGACAGACTGGGTGGTGCTATTAATATCCGCATACGTGGAAGCCAATGCTTTAAGACAGGTTTTTCTGGGTCTGCTCTCTAACTGTTGTGTCTTCAAGATTACATGTGCAGCTCTCGTTTCTTTTCTTTTCGGGTTCTCTCTTCACTGAGAAGTTTTTACCATCTGGCTGCTTGCAGCTAATGTTTCGCAGCATACTGAAGATGGCCTAAACCTTATCTCTAGCTCCAACTTGTCTCCACTACTACTTGTCTCATCAGATTCTTGCTTCTGCTACCAAGTAAAGCCCACATTCCTTAGCCTGATAGTGAAGGCTCTCCCCAATCTGGCTGGCTAATTTCCATCTTTTATTTCCCATTTTATTCTTTCATTGTTCAACTCAGCTCCCATTATTTAGTGCTAATTGGCAAAGTCATTATATTTGTTCCTGGGGGTGAGATGGGATGGGAAAGGGGAAAGTGAAATTTTAAAAAGCACCGGTTCTCAAGGAGGTTCTGGCGAGAATTCAAAGGAAGCAATGAACAACTTCTCAACTAAGACTTTTGATTGTCCTGATGATAGAGAAGTAGGAATAGGAACCCAGTGCCTCTCTCTTTTGGTAACACAGCCCAGTCAGTGCCTTAGATGTGGCATGTGGCGTGATGCCACAAAGCCCTTGGCAGTGGTTTTCTTCCAACTTGATGTACATATCCCTGAAGTTCTTCCTTTCCTCCCAAGTCTCAGCTCTGGGTTGCTTCACTCGGAAAGCCTTCCCCGCTTCTCCCAAGCACATGAGGCATCCTTCTGTCCCGTTCCCACTACAGCCTTCCTTTGACAATTACAATACGATATCACACCACGGTGTGATTTCGTGTTTACCTGGCTGTCTCCCCACTAAACTGTGAGCACCTTGAGGTTAGAAAAAGGATTTTTTCCCCTTTATGTCTCCCATGCCTAGAAGAGTGCTGGCACCTTATTGGCACTAACTTGCTCTTTGCAAGCAGCCAGACAGTGTCAGACCTGCTAACAAAGTCAGACAGTGCCTTCAGAGAGGAAATTAACAATTCAAAGCAGAGGCCAGTGAAAAGGAACCTGGAGGAGTAGCTGGGGAAAAGCTACCTCCAGGCCGGCCAGGGCAAGTGATCTCCAAACCTCCAGCTGATTACTGAGGGCTGGGAATGGGAGTGGCTGCAAAAGAAAGGCTTAGCAAAATGACTTTATAAACTGCTCCATTCCAGGACTTTCGGAAACAAAATACCCCAGGAACTGCCCTTTGAATCTTTGAATCTGGCAACTTTGGGCAGGTTCCTTGGGAAGAGTAGGGGTAATATTTATTCTACTCTTTTAAGAGATGGTGAAATAACGGTGCCACCAGAAGGCCGTTGCCTCGATACTGCCACAGTAGCCATTAGAAGTCTGTAAAACTTGACCTCAGTGGATGTTCAAAGGGATACACACCATCAGCCCGAGAGCTGTGAGGCCTCTTTCTGGCACTGTCTGTGGCTCCATCACGCAGGGTCAGAGATAGTCAAGGCAGGAGGCAAAAGAAGGAATGATGAGAAGAAGAAAAGCATCCCCGGGTTTTCAATGTACCTTCAACCTCCCACTCTTCCCCTTATAAGACCCTCTGCCATCAGTCACAGGAGAGCACCACAGCATCAGTTATTCTCAAAGGATGGGAGAGAGTCCCCCAAACACACATTGTCGGGGTATAGACTGAAAATTCCTGAGTTATTCTGCTGGCACTACTACTACAACGCCTCTAACCTCCCAGGGCTGACCCAGACGTGTCTGTTGTCCCATTTTCCGTACATCCACTCCAGCTCTTTCTAAAGCCATGGTGCTGGGTGCCGGGTCTAACAGGGTGGGAACCAAGGAGGAGCAGAGGCTCTCTGGAAGCAGGTATCTACTGATCAGCTCCTGCCATCCAGCGAGAACAATGTGAATTCCCCACCCTCTCCATTCTCTTCATCCAGAACAGGGCCACTTTTATTATTTTATTTTTTGGTCCTCCACATGGAAGTTCATTTCTAAAAAGAGGGAGGCTTCCGCTGCTTACAGGAAAAAAAAAAGAAAAAGAAAGAAAGAAAAGAAAGAAGACCACGGCTCTAACCTCACTCATGCATCAGGCAGTCAAGTGCAATGGTTCAGAGCGGGAATTCACAGCCAAATAGCTAGGGCTGGATCCCAGGCTGGTTATTTACTCACTGCATGACCTTGAGCAAGTTTCTTAATTTTTATTCCCTGTTCCTTAGTTACTTTACCTGCAACACGTGATTAACAATCCTACCAAAAACAAACAAACAAAAAAACAATCCTACCTACCTCAAAGGGTCATTGTGAGGATTCAACGAGTTAACATATGTACATTGTAGAGGACAGGACCGGGACATAGTTAGGACTGTGCGTTTCCTTTTACTTTTGCTACAATGCGGCCTCCATGAGGATGAGGAATTCTGCAATTTTGTTCATTTCTGTTTCCCAAGTGCCTAAACCAGTCCCCAGCACATAGAAAGTACTGGATGAGAAAGTACTGGATGAATAATCACTGAATGGATCGAATGAATACATCTGGCTGCCATCACTCCTCGCAGCTGTGAATGCCACAAAGTAATACCACTTTTAACTGTCCCCTGGCCTCTCTCCTAACAATCGGTCCCTGGTCCTCTGGTGTCCTGCAGCCTGTAAAGGTGGTGCACGGCCTGGGAGAAGTGTCACTGCAATGAGAAGGATGAGGCACGTTCTGGGACCAGCTCTGTCCCTCCTATACCTGTGGCCTCCGCTTCTCTGAACTCTAAAATGCGAGGGCTGGAACCAGAAGCTCTGCGTGTATGTCTCAGCCAGGAGACTGACCGTGAAGACAACTGACCACAGACTAGAAGTGAAACTGGGTAGCTTAGTTGGTAAAAGTAGGTAGGCTCACAGAGTCCTGCTCCCAGGACATAAGTGTTCAACCATAAAAATATTCCAAAGCACCATCAAATATTATTCTAAAAATCTGTAATTCTTCTCTCAAATTACAGTATGCTGCTTCTCCATTACAACCCGTTGTATGTTTTATTACGATTTTCACTCAAAGTTGATGAAGAAAAGGGGTGTTGACCTGAAAACTGAAGTGCTCCTCTGAAGACCTTGAAAACCTGTGGACTCTGTGTGGCCACAGAAGGGATGCTCATCACTGCCACCCCTCACCTGGGAAAGAAGCAAGTCTGTGGAACAGCACACTCAAGATTCATTACTGTCAGTTCAGTGAAATTACATGTATTAGCACTCAGATTAGATTGTTTACATAATAACAATTACTACAAGAGGGAAGGCAGCACTTAAATGTGCCTGTGTGGTTGACACACGTGACTGATGAAGAGCCCACACCACGCACGGGGCACAGGCTGAGCCTCTCACCTGGCATCCACAAAGACGCTGAGGCAAGGTGCAAACCATTGCTGGTGGTGTGGCAAGCTTTAGTGAACACGGGGCTAATGGAAGTCCCTGTCAGACAATCTCAGGTTACTTAGGCCCAGCAAAGAATCCAATCTCCATTCTTCTCTTGTCACGAGCTAAACTTGACCTGTGGGATTAAGGTAATGACTTACTCCAAGAAACCCTCAGTTCATTTTTGAAACTCACACGGTTCTGATCTGAGAGACATGGGATGTTGGTCTTTCCTCTAAGGTATGGAACCTATGCCTAGCAGGACTTCAACATATCGTAGACCCACTTAGCTCTTTAGAACAAAAAGCTACCTTCCTACCCGACACAATGTTGGCTTACCAGCTCCAAGGAAGTATTAGTGGTCCAAGTGGTTTATTCTCTGAACTCAATGAGACTTTTTTAGCATTTAAGCCTGGTCTAAACAGCTCTGACCTAGATTTCTTCCACATTTAGAGATTATCAGTCCTTTTTTTTTTTAAACAGATTCCAGTTATGTGCCCTGGAAGCCATTCTCTTTGCTACCTGATGGCTTTCCAGCCTCTCTCTGAACCTCTTTCCATCTGCTCTGACTTGTGTCTAACACCTTTTGAACATTCATTCTTTCATTCAGTAAACTATCATTGCGCACCTATTGGGGGGTGTCCATTATGCATGCATTATGCCCTGTGTTGAAAAATACAGCCCCTGTGGCTTCCCTGGTGGTGCAGTGGTTGAGAGTCCACCTGCTGATGCAGGGGACATGGGTTCGTGCCGCGGTCTGGGAGGATCACACATGCCGCGGAGCGGCTGGGCCCGTGAGCCATGGCCGCTGAGCCTGCGCGTCTGGAGCCTGTGCTCCGCAACGGGAGAGGCCACAACAGTGAGAGGCCCGTGTACCAGAAAAAAAAAAAAAAATACAGCCCCTGTTTCTCTCTGGTGGCCACTATCTCTGCTGCTGCTTCTTCCCTCACCTCAATCCACCTTGACATTAGTAATCCAACCTTTACTTTATCTCCTCATTATTTTTATTATGTTAATAATATGTATTCACCACAAAACAAATAAGAAATATAGATAAGAAGAAAGAAAAAAAGATAATTGAAACTTGAAATCATTTGATCATTACTTTTCCTTTCCAGGTAAGCAGATATCATAATACCAGATACAACATAAAAGGGGCAAATGTATTTTTGTTTCTTCATTTAACTTTTTATTTGAAAATAATTATAAACTCACAGAAAGTTGCAAAAATAGTACCTTTCACCCGGTCTCCCCCAGTCATCATCTTATATAACTATAGTATAATGAAACAGACATAAACAATTTACCAAAGAGTTCAGAACATTGGTAACTACAGTGTGATATCAAAACCAGGAAGTTGCACTCATATGTGTGTGTGTGTGTGTGTGTGTGTGTGTGTGTAATTCTATGAAATTTTATCACCTGTGTAGATTCATATAATCACTACCACAAGATACATCATCACCATCAAGGAACTCCCTCATGCTACTTCTATTTAGTTGCACTCACCCCTGTCTCTAACCCTCGGCTACCGTTAGTATGTTCTACGTATCTATAATTCTGTCCTTTTGAGAATACTACGGAAATAGAAGCATGCTGTATGTGACCTATTGAGATTAGCTCTTTAAACTCAACATAATGCTCTTGAGATCCATCCAAGTTGTTACATGGACCAATATTTCATTCCTTTCTCTTGTGAGTACTATTCCATGGTAAGGAGGTACCACAGCTTGTTTAACTATTGAAGGACATTGGGGTTGTTTCTGATTTTTATCTTTTACAAATAAAGCTTCTATAAACATCCATGCACATGTCTTTGTTTGACCATAAGTTTTTATTTCTCTGGGATAAATGCCCAAGTACAATTGCTTTTATGGTAAATGCTTTTTTTTTTTTGGCGGTATGCGGGCCTCTCACTGTTGTGGCCTCTCCCATCGCAGAGCACAGGCTCCAGACGTGCAGGCTCAGTGGCCGTGGCTATTTTCCAGAATGGCTGTGTCAGAAATCCAGTTTCTCCACATCCTCACCAGCACTTGGTATTGTCACTATTTTTATTTTAGCAGTTCTAAGTACAAGGCATTTTTAATAGCAACAGTATCTCAGAAAGCATGGAGATAAACACAATGAAACTTAACTTCCTAACTACTTTATAAAAAAGAAACTAATAATTTTCACTTCTAATATGCAAGTTTTACTTGATGATGTTTATAACAGATTCTACCTCATTAAATATTACTTTAGCTTTTTTAACCTAAAAAATAATAATAAAGATCAGTCTGGCGTGGAAAATTAATTCATAAGGTCTCACATTATAATAACACTGAGGATATTTTGACAAGTGTGCAGGGTTTATGGGTAAATCCTAGAATATTGGAGAGCAGAGCTTACATTCCTCATCAGCAGGATGTCTCTATGTCTCATTTTGTTTGGGACAGTCCTGGTTTATGCCTGTTGTCCAGTATCTCACGTGGTTTAGAATTTTTTCTCGATTTTTCATTTTCAAACAAAGTATAATTAGCAATTGTTGCATTAAGATAAGCTGGAGTAGATTTAAGAGAACTCCATCAGAGCCAGAGAGATGCTGGGATCAATGAGAAACATGAGACATAGAGACACGCTACTGTAACATATGTGAGAGAGTCTAGAGATTAAGTTCTTACATGGTAGTTTAGCCATTTATTGTAAATCTACAACTGTTTATTTTGTTGATAACATGTTTATACTGAAATAAGTCCTTTTGACCACAATGAATTCAATAAAAATGAAGGAGTATATTTAGTGGAAAATTAAGTACTAAACATCCAAGAAAGTTGACGATGAACATGTTTCTTGGACAAAACGTTTGTTGACGTTTATCATTCTCTATATGGGGGTCACAGTGATATCACTGACCACATGAGAGCCAGAAGACTAAATCTACTAAGGAAGCATCAATATCGATGCTTAATAGTTATTTTAAGAAGAATGCGCTGGGAAAAATGTTAACCACTAAAGCTTCGGAAGGTGCATTTATACTCACTGTGTGAAGCATGTGTTTAGATCATGTTTAAATCAAATGACTGTTCTCCTAAACACATTCCAATATATTTCAATTCCAAGTTTTCTTGTGTACATAGAAAAAGTAAAACAAGAGATGTTATGTGTTATCTCCATTAATATTAGAATCACAATTAAATGCCACCAGTTTTATGTTAGTGTCATCATTTACTTCAAATAGAAAAATCTTTTAATTGCAATATTGGCTCACTGTTTTTCATCCAGTTCATGGAATCAAAGTAGAGGTTTTAGACATTGATTCTTCCACATCTGATATTATTGTGAGTGCTACTAAAAATTCCATTTAAAAGTTTGACACTTAAAATAAAAATTTTTTGTGATAATAATTCAAGTTTTGGTAGAACAGACCATCATGGTAAAGACAGTGTTCTCCAGTTACGGAGCAGAAGTGTATAACAATTAGTGTAGTACTCATATAATTTATACAGTAGTTATATCCACAGAAGATTCAATTAGGAAAATGGATAAATATAATTACCTACACATAGCATTACTGAATTACAAACCCGATATTAAAGACTCTAAATTATACCAGCATGGCACTACATGCTTTCTCTCCTTCCTGTCTGATATAAGATTTTAGAAATGCTTGAGTCTTGAAGAACTATATTCTATATCGACTTAAGTGCCCGTCAATGGCATTGAACATTTTTTTTTTCATTGAACATTTTTATAAACAAGTTTTCTAAATTTGACTCCATTTCATTCAAAATTAGCTGGAAATACTTAAAGTATTTATTGAATGGAATGCCAAACAGTTCAGCTTCTGAAGTTTAATGAAATCACAATTACTAAAAACAAAGCTTAAAAATAAGAAGATATTGAAATGTATCCCTATACAAGCAAGATAGAAAGTGAACAACCCAGAAAGGAGAGTTCATATAATCCCCAAGTATGATTTGAAATTCTGTGATTGTACCTGGGAATATCTCGTCTTGTAGGAAGTATCTTTTGATAAAACTCCTGTTTTTAACTGGATAAATTTATATTTTGTTTCAGAAAGAAATTTGAGAAGGTCTACAGTTTGGGGGCATTTAAATTTGGTAAAAGAGTCAAAAGATTTATAAATGGTGAAAACTTTATTTAATGAGCTTTTGTTTATAAAATTATTTGTTGAAATAGTTATCATAAATAGAGACAAAAAGACAGTCTTTGTGAAATTATTTGGCTGAAATATGCAATTTGAAAATTCAAATTAAAAACTTAAATTGAAAATATATTTTACTTAGCAGAATTTGCTTGCTCTGAGCTTAACAAGTATCTCAGCATCTATAGAGAGTATTTTCTCAGACAAGAGCCAATTTAAGGTGTTAACAATTTGAAAATTTATAAACCTTAAAATATAATCTTTAAGATGATTGTGAGCATTTATATGTGAACATTTAACTTAATAACAACATATTGAAAAAAAACCAGGAAAATACAATCGGCTTGAGTATCAGACAGAACACTGTGCACTGATTAAAGCACATTAATATATACCGAGACTAATTAGTCAGATGATATCATTTCAAAGTTCAGATAATAGATATAAACAACTTCAAATTTTTCCTTCATGTACACTGTTCTGTTATTTTTATTCTTGAAAACTAATTTCTTTTTTGAAAATAGTCTTTGAACAGACTTCATAGGTCCACCATTCTAATAAAACTAATTTGTTGGTTAATAAATGTACATTTTTTAAAACTATATAATTAATTTTTTAGTACCCTTTCATTCTTAAAACTGTCCAGATTTGGGTGACGAATTATATAATCACTCTATTCGTAAGGAGGCATTTTCATACTGAGATTTGGTCCAAAAAGTGGACTGCAGCACGTTCACATGTACCCAGCTTAAATACATAGATGGTTTGATGGCTCGGGTGGTTTTGAATTAGGTTATCCTAAGACTGAATAACGGACTGACCACAGTACATGGACTACACCAACAATGCACAAAATATCTCCAAGGATGTCTGCCAAGTATTGGAGGATTCTTCCTCCCTTGTGGAGAAAGGGGGAAATTCAGTAACAAGAGTGGCTCTGACAGTCCCAAGAGGATAGTTATGTTTTTCATTGTACATAGAGCATAAAGGTAATAATGATGGTCTCCAATTCCATAAACAGTTGAAGAAAGGGATCTTAAACAGTCCTTAAATCCCATATTGCCTAGGAAAGGAAGAGGGACATAGTCTAACCTTCCTCCATGACAGCCCTCTGGCTAACCTTGCTTCACACGATAATCCGACACCAATAGTCCAAACTGTTGGGTTCTAGTGGAACCACTGAAAGATTTATACCAGGCTGCACCTCCATAGAGATAGTCTTGGCACATTCGGGGGCTAATTTGTGATTTCTCAAAAACCTTTCCAGATTTAGAGAGCAGCAAGCTTAGTGGAAAGAATATAAAAGTTGAAGCTAGATATCATTTCACCAGCTATGTTTTCTTGAGCATCAGAACCCCTTACCTGTAAAATAAGAATGATGATAATAATACCTTGCATGAAAGAGAATAATTTGAGCAGTGAGAATAAGAATAATTTGCTATTTAAAATACAACTATTCCTACTTCCATCCCTAGGGAAGGAGACAGTTTCTCTTAGGAGTAGGTCAAGTTTTTGCCCAGTAGAATGCTTTGATGAGTGCCCACACTCAAACCCTAGGCATGGACCATGGTTTAGAAAGATATTAGGAAAAAAAAGAGGAAGTTATAGATAAACTAAATTTCAGTAGATATGGACAGAAATTTGAGGGAAACATTTAATCCGAAGTTCTCTGCTGTGAGCTGCTGTGATCCCTAGACCCAGTGCTCTTCTACTATTACCCTAGGCACTTTAATAAATATGTAGTCCATCTGATTGCCTTGTAAGGAGTGGTATTTGGGGAAATTCTAGGACAGGGCTACCTTTGTGGGCACGTGACCTGTGCAGTCACACCCCCAAGCTTAGAAAGGTCACATTCTTGGTTTAATGTTCTCCTGTCACCATCTTGAAATTTTTAATTATTTTTGACAGAGGGTCTCCTTATTTTCCTCTTGCACTGGGCTCTACAAAGTATGTAGCCAGTCCTGTTCCAGGAGCACAACCTGTGTTCTTTTATGGGGTCCATGGGTCTGCGGGACAGACAAGGGAAAAGCTCCAAAGGCCAGATATTAATGAGACTGAGAATACAGTAGGAACATGAAATCAGAGCTGGCAGTGACCACAAGAATCTATCCCAATCTTGGTGAGAAAACTGGATTTCCACAGAGAGTTAGGACATTCAAACCAATTTTATGTAAATTTCAAAGGTAGGGCAAGCCCAACATTATCTGTATTACATTAGCAATGATTGATAGATAGATGATAGATAGATAGATAAGCAATATTGTATGTAACACGGCTGAAACATGGTTATCCTCAATAAATGATTAGCATTGTTGTTATTTTAGGGTCATACCTGAGTAGCAATGAGAAAGTGTGAGAGGTGTGACTATACATGCATACATGTGCACACATGTGTTGTGGATGTTCCTCTAATTCTCTCTTCCAAATAGTACATCTCCAAATGTACAAATTTTGGAATCTTAAATTCTACAAAATCTACTTACACACGTCACTTGTGGTGTGAATGATATTTTTTAGTCTGCTTGTAGCTTTACCAGGATTTCCAGGGCTAGACCTACAATGAAAAGAAGGTGTTAATGGGAAAGCAGAAGGGTACAGGTAATGAAAATTATACTACTTCAAAGTGTTTATGGAGAAACATTTTTAACACTAATAGAGCCATGGCCCAACCTTACTACGAATGTCATGACTGGAGCCATTTTCCCTTTGAGGACGCCAGGGAACAGGAAGAACTCACTTTATTCCAAACACAGGAGAGGCTGAATACTCCCCTTGGACCTGTGGCCCTTACTGATCTTATCCTGAAACACCTTTGCTTTTCCACTTGAGGTGGAAGAAAATTTCTGTAATAGATTCCCCTTTTTTGTTCCTTGATATCCTCTGGAAAAGAACAATTAAACATCCAAAATGACCACACACACCTTTCACCTCCACTGGATCTATAGTCCCGTTAATGTCAAAGTTGCCCAATAAAGGAAAACGCTTAAACTCTCGAAACAGGGATCTTTGACTTTGGGATATGAGTCAATGCTGTAAATAGGTGACATAAGACACTTTCTTGAGCATTAACCTACACTAAAGTGTACTGAAGGCATGAGAGAGTGGCTACCGGGTGCTCACTAGCCTCATTTCTGTTTTGTTTTTTTTTTTTTTGCAGTACGTGGGCCTCTCAGTGTTGTGGCCTCTCCCGTTGTGGAGCACAGGCTCCAGACGCGCAGGCTCAGCGGCCATGGCTCACGCACGGGCCCAGCCGCTCCGCGGCATGTGGGATCTTCGCAGACCGGGGCACGAACCCGTGTCCCCTGCATCGGCAGGCGGACTCTCAACCACTGCACCACCAGGGAAGCCCTCATTTCTGTTCTTATTCAGAAAGAGAATGTGGTAGGAAGATTTTAAGATGACCCCCCCAACAGTGACACCCTTGAGTGTCAGTGGGACCTGTAACTTGTTTCTAACCAGTGGAATATGGCAAAGGCAATGGGATATCACTCCCATGATTGTTATGTTATATGGCAAAAATGAAGAGATTTTTCAGATGTGATTAAGGTCTATAATCAGTTGACTTCAAATTAAAAGAAAATTATCCTGGGTGGGCCTGACCAAACCAGGTGAACCCTTTAAAAGAGAGTCTAGAGTTCAGAGATGCTGGCTTTGAAGAAGCAAGCTGTCATGAATTCTACAGCTGCAAGAAAATGAACTGCCAACAACTATGTGAAGTTGGAAGAGGACCCCAAGCCTCAGATGAGACCTTAACCCCAGATGGCACCTTAGTTTCAGCTTTGTGTGACTCTGAGTGGAGAAGCCAGCTAAGCAGTGCCCGTAAAATCCTAAATGTATGCTGTTTTAAGGCACTGAGTTTCTGGTAATTTGCTACACAACAATAGAAAACTTAATAGAGAGGGGTAGAAAATTAGGGGTGAGGGCCAAATAGGGAACCCAGCCTACCAAGGAAGTCATGAGCTAGATGACAATTAAAGCTAACTGAAGATGCTCAGTTGCTAAGAGCCCAGCATGGGACTGCCTACTTGACAGGGAAACATAAGTGAGAAAGGCAGTAATAAATTGCTTTTTAGATCTGAAATAAAAGCCACCACTCACTTGATTATCATCTGAAGCACATCCATAATCATAGCTGGTTTAAACAAAACAAAGAAACCCAAAAAACAACAACAAAAAACCCAGAAACACACTCTCAGGGTTACTGATTATATCCTCCAAAGTGCTTGTGTGAATTAGTCAGCGACTCTGGCTCTTTGCTATATCTTTGAAAGATAGTAGTATTTAGATCCTACTGTGCTCTCATCCAGCTCTCCAATCAGCTAGAAAACCTGAAGGTATTTTTTCAGAGTCATAAAAGAAAGCAGTGTGTGAGTTCTAGAATCACTAAAAAGTATTATCTGATGACTGATTTTCTATCATTCTGATACTCAATTTAGAAATGGAATGAAAGAGAACGGGAAGAGAATTGGGCTCCACTGATGTGTGAAAGCCTTGAAAAACCTTTAGTCATGTTTAGCACTGGAGCTTCTAGGTGAAAGGAAGCATATGAATATATATGAAAGAATTTGCTTAAAGAGTGTTGCTTTCTTTATGCCTTCATTCTTAAATGAATCCATTTTGTCATCAATTGAATCTCATTTTAAATGCTCCAGGGAGCTCAGTATTTGAAGGGTTTCTACAGTAAGTCAAAGTAAAGCTTTTAGCGGTGTATACAATTAGGCAACCTAAGAATTCTGTTCTACTGATACATACTTTTGTATACCAAGACTTTTCATAGTGAAGAACTGATTTTACAAAACTAGATTCAATTAGTTTTCGTGAGGTGCAGTGCCCACTGAAACTTCAAATTAAAGAATGTTGCTCTCCATTTGGTCCTAAAAGGATGAGGTCACCAGCCACTGCAGTCCAGTCGCTGACTTTAAACACACCTTGAAAGGAGATCAGGAATGAGGCACTCTGTGCTTTGGGAAAACTGACAGAACAGGCCTTCAGATAGGTATTTTCAGGAGAAACTTTTATGAACCCAATTTCTTGTACCTTCTTATGCCTAGAAAAGCACTAAAACCCTTAACGGAGACATCTGCTCCTTGTGACTGGCAGCAGCCTTCTACCAAGACGTGTGCTTGACTGCACTTTCCCCTTCACCAAAATCATACGTAACACTGACCTTACCCCCTACCTCTGTGGAGCAGTTCCTCAGAGCTATCTGAGGAGTTGTCTCCGGGGCTGTAGTCCTCAGTGACCCCAAATAAAAAACTCACAGCTCTCACATTGGGCGGTTTTGTTTTTTATTTTTCAGTTAACAAAACCTTGGCTGATGTGGTGTGGTCCCAGATGGGCCTTGTTAAAAGATAGGAGAGGGCTTCCCCGGTGGCGCAGTGGTTGAGAGTCTGCCTGACGATGCAGGGGACGCGGGTTCGTGCCCCGGTCCGGGAGGATCCCACATGCCGCGGAGCGGCTGGGCCCGTGAGCCATGGTCGCTGAGCCTGCGCGTCTGGAGCCTGTGCTCCGCAACGGGAGAGGCCACAACAGTGAGAGGCCCGCGTACCACTAAAAAAAAAAAAAAAAAGTGATGTCCATCAGGAAGGCTATAGACCTCAGAGGCTTCTAGATGAGACATGGCCAGACCTCCAAGCCAGGTGTTAAGGGAAGAAAGCTCAAGGTCTTAGGAGACAATGTCTTATATTTTGCAGTCTGACTCCGTGGATTCAAGTCCTGAAACCTCAGCATACTAGCTGTGTCACCAGTGGAAGCACTTAGCTGCTCTGTGCCATCCCTTACCTGTACAACGGAAAAAATAAAATCCCAATTGCACAGGGCTACTATGAGGATTAAGTACAGCACAATAAAGTACCCGGTGCTTAGTCAGCTTTTGGTCGTTGTTAACTCTTTCTATTTGGCACGAGAGAGTTGTAGAGGCTCCAATTATTTAAAAGACCAACTAAACCTGGGAGGAAGAAAAACAAAAAATAGTGCCAAAGGAATTAACACGCCACAGGAAAAAAATGCTAGTTTCTCCAGCAAGAGAATGCCTTGGGCATTTACAGCTCAATGACTAGGTACTATTTCTAATCATTATCTCATTTAGAATTATAATGAAGAACGTTGGGAATAATTAACCCCATGCTATAGTCCCAGGAGCCTGTCACTGCAGGTAGGAAGGATTAGGTACCAGCTCTGTCGGTCCTGGCATGTGAGCACATTTATTTCCCCCAGTGATACCAAGTCATCCTGCCCGTCTTTTCGGGGGCTCAGTAAATCCTCCCCACCTCCCGCCCCACATAGTGGCAAGGAGCATTCGTCTCATGCTTGGTAACGCTTTTATAGTCATAGAATAGCAGCAGCTCCTGAAACCTCCAGCGCTTTGAGAAGCTTAGGAATGACACCAGCCACAAGTGAGCATCTCGTTAGAGCCCGAGGTGGTAAATCCTCTTTAGGCTGAGCTGCCAGCCTGGAAGCCCACTCCCTCCTTTGTTAGAAATTCTAGTCACAAAACCCACAATAAAATGCTGCAGGCGCATCGAGAAAGCACATAATGAAATCAAATGAGTCTTGTCCCTTACATTTACATGCAAAGCATATCAAAGGAGCATCCAGTTTGTCCCTGAGACCAACACAATGGATTCTTTTGTGTGGGAGGAGAGGAGATATATGAAGCTGAATTAGGAAGCAATTCCAATTAAAAGGGCTGTGTTTAAGGCTCCAAAGACAATGCAGCCTTTGCTAGACACTTAGCTATCAGACGTGTCTGGCTGCCCAGGTGGTTTTGTGGCAATTGAATGAGAGCTGGGTGGAGAGGAACGCGGCAATACCACCACAGGGTCCCAGGCTCCAGGTCACACTGCCTCCCTTCCAACTCACTCCTGGGTGACCTCAGGGCCCAACAGGGTTGCTATGAGGATAAAATGGTATAAACCATCTCGGGCAGTGCCAGGCGCATGCTAAGCCCATGTTTGCTATTATTTTTATGATTTCCCACTAGGTCCCACACAAGAGCTGGCAGGGGGGTTTCCCTGGTGGCACAGTGATTAAGAATCCGCCTGCCAATGCAGGGGACACGGGTTTGAGCCCTGGTCCGGGAAGATCCCACATGCTGCGGAGCAACTAAGCCCACGCACCACAACTACTGAGCCTGCGCTCTAGAGCCTGTGAGCCACAACTACTGAGTCCACGTGCCTAGAGCCCATGCTCCGCAACAAGAGAAGCCACCGCAATGAGAAGCCCGCGCACCGCAGCAAAGAGTGGCCCCCGCTCACTGCACCTAGAGAAACCCCGTGCAGCAACGAAGACCCAGCACAGCCAAAAAAAAAAAAAAAAAGAGCTGGCAGGGGCCGCAATCACCCAGATGACAATGAATGGGACCTTGGAAGGGCCTGCCCTTGAAGGCCACCTGCTATGTGGTGAAGGGAAAGTTGTCCGCTGGTACAAAGGCCTCTTAAACTCAGTACAATTTTCTTTCCTAGAGAAAGAGAGTCCCTTTTACAATATTTGGTAGCTCAGACGTGTGCCATTTGAATTAGCTCAACTGTTTCCCACACACTTTTCATATACTGTAGCTTTAGAATCAGAGACTTGAGAGATGGCAACTTGGAGATAGATTATTGCCTGTGGCAGGTTGTCTGCAATTTTTCTCCAGAATCTTCATTCGTCTTAAATGGAAGTCACCTTCTTGAAAGCGAGTACACAGGCTGCCTTGTGTAGCTCAGATCTGAGGCTGAAACGTTACAACCTATTCGTGTATGTGGAGGATCACACACGTAAGGGAATCAGGGGATTTAGCCTTTGGCTGTTTCCCCCTTGCTTGTTCACCAAAGTGCCTCTGGAGTTTGCTTTAGCACAGAGGTCCCAGACATTCTTGGTTTTGTAACTTTAAGTGCCATTCTTCATCGACCTTATAAAAAGGGTAACGATTTTCAATTGGGAACGTGGGTTGGGGGAAGTTTGAAGCATAAACAGAAAACTGGTGAAACTATGGAATATAAGAGAAATTAAAAACTGAAAGAAACCATGCGAGGTTCTGACAGACATGAGGTGCCTGAAGACCCTCGTGTGCCCCGGAAACAAGAGACTAGCACAGTCCCCACTACAATGAGTCACTCTACAAAGTGTAGATGCAGTTGTCACATACAAAGCACAGAATATGTATCTGGATGCTCATTTCGAATATGGGCTTTATTATTTTGAAGATATAAACGGGCCTAAATCACAGTGCCTTTCACATGAGAAAGCCCCGAGGAATAACACATGAAGCTGTCACTCTTGTAATGACATTTTTAAACCAGTCATGAGGAAGGGAGAGGCATTGGAAAGAGGAGGCTACAAAAGGAGCTTTCTTTCCATTTGTAATATTGAATTTCCGTAAGAAAAAGGACCTAAAGCAATTATGACAACATGTAAATATTTGTTAAATCTATGTAGTGAGGCAGGTATTTGTTATGTCACTCTCTATACTTGGTTGTGTGTTTGGGGGTGGTGGGATGAACTGGGAGACTGGGATTGACGTGTCTGCGCTGCCATGTGTAAAACAGAGAGCTAGTGGGAACCTGCTGTATAGCACAGGGAGCTCAGCTCAGTGCCCTGTGGTGACCTAGATGGATGGGATGGAGGGGGAGAGGTACAAGAGGGAGGGGATATATGTATATGTATAGCTGATTCACTGCATTGTACAACAGAAACTAACACAACATTGTAAAGCAACTATACCCCAATTAAAACAAAAGTATTGGGCCTCCCTGGTGGCGCAGTGGTTGGGAATCCACCTGCCAATGCAAGGGACACGGGTTCAATCCCTGGTCCGGGAAGATCCCACATGCTGTGGAGCAACTAAGCCCGTGAGCTACAACTACTGAGCCTGAGTGCCAAAACTACTGAGCCCGTGTGCCACAACTACTGAGCCTGAGTGCCACAACTACTGAAGCCCGTGTACCTAGAGCCCATGTTCCACAACAAGAGAAGCCACCGCAATAAGAAGCCTGTGCACCGCAACTAAGAGCAGCCCCCACTCGTCGCAAATAGAGAAACCTGCGTGCAGCAACAAAGACCCAATGCATACAAAAAATAAAAAAATTAATTTTAAAAAAAGGGCTTCCCTGGTGGCGCAGTGGTTGAGAGTCCGCCTGCCGATGCAGGGGACACAGGTTCGTGCCCCGGTCCGGGAAGATCCCACATGCCGCGGAGCGGCTGGGTCCGTGAGCCATGGCCGCTGAGCCTGCACGTCTGGAGCCTGTGCTCCGCTAAGGGAGAGGCCACAACAGTGAGAGGCCTGCATACCGCAAAAAAAAAAAAAGTATTTTGAAATATTTTTAAATAATTGTGTAGATTTCGAAGGAAAAGCAGCAGAGCTTTTGGCAACTAAAAAGAGAGGAGTCTTGACTCATAACAGCACAAGGAAAAGCAAATAAAGTAAGTGAGGAGTAGCTCAAAGCTTCCTTCGAGGTGGGTTTCAGAATGACGCTGAAAGGTACAGCTTGTGCGAAGAAAAATCCACTCCCTTTGTTGCAGCCAAATCTGTTTTAAGTCAAAGGAGAAATAAAGGGCTGGGCAGGTGGCCTGGGCAAAGGGGTGCTGCCCCTGAACTCACCAGCAGGGGCTCAACTCAAAGTGCTCTTCTTTTTTCTCTGACTTCAGTGAGGTATGAAATATAAATTTAAATAATCTAACAAATAGGCAACAACAACAAGACAATAGTTTGGATACTAGTCAGTTTAGACAAAATGGTGATGAAATGCGAAGTAGCTTTGAAAACCCTATTGAAAACATAGGCTGGCATAACCAAGAAAAGGTATCACCAGAATACAAATTCAGAATTGATCTGTTTTGTTTCCTCATGAAGAAAAAAAAAAATACCATCAAAACAAAGAGGAAAAACCCAGATAGCATGAGTTAATTCAGTATTCAACCTAATCATGAAAGTGTCTCCCAAAGTGGGCTTACTTGCAAACGTCGAGACTAACCACTCTCCATGGTCAAGTGGAAGGCCAGATTGCAAACGTGTTCCCTGCACAGAAGAAGGCTGTTGTGAGGAAAATGAAATCTGAAAAGCCATAACGTGTTGGTTGTGAGGAATATAAGTCATAGAAAATCTTCAGTTCATTTACCTGTGATAAAAATTTCAGGGTAAGTGGCAAGATAAACATCGTGAATCCTCTTTGTTCATGAAAGAGTCCTTTGACCAGGATTTCTTTGACATAGTAAAAGAGACTGTCTCAAATCAGACTTTCCTTCTCCCCAAAACTGACCATATAATAAGAAATAGTTAAGTGAAACTCCCTCCAATGTGGACCTGCACACGTGTCAATTCCAAGTATCTTTTCCTTAGTCATGGCCCTAACACACATTGTAAACTGGAGAAACAGGTTGCTATTTCAACCCACAATTATATTTTAACCTAATTTTCAACATATTGTGACTCTTAGAAGAGGAGACAAATTGCTGGGAGCCAAACCTCACATATGTGTTTTCAGACTGTATAGACTAAACATGACTCATCCTTCCAAAATTACCAAAGGGAACCATAGAGGCCCACTGCTGTTTTCTTTTTTTCCCCCCTAATGATAAGTAATTTAAAAGATTATATTAAAACAAACATGGAGGTTGTGCTTGTTAGGACATTTGGGGTTACAAGTAACAGAAATCAAGGATACAGGGAGACCCCAAGGTCGAGAATACATGAGGCCTCGGGAGTGGCTGACACTCATAACTGGATCACTCTGAGAAATGACTTCATCTTCTCGGAAGAAGAGCTTTCTTTGCTACTCAGTCCCCATGTTGAACAGGAAATGGGCACCAATAGCTTGCAAGTTTCAAAGTACCAGCCACTCCAATTGCTGGCTTGTGCTCTCACTCCCTCCTCGTCACACACCCGCTATCATCTTGGGTTCCCTCACTTAACTCCAAATGTGTAGTTCAGGGATGCTCACTGGTTCAGCTTGAACCACGTATCTGTGGCCGGCACGGCAAAGTCTCACAGCTGCCGAGGGTGAAGCCAGTAGTCCAGAGAAGAGGATGTGGCAAACGACCTATGAATTTCACTACACATGTTACAGAGCAGAATGCTCCTTATAATGCAGGAGACGTGGGTTCGATCCCCAGTCAGGGAACTAAGATCCCACATGCCGCGGGGCAACTAGGCCAGCGGCGCCTCAGCTACTGAGCTCACACGCCTCAATGAGAGAGCCCACATGCCGCAAACTACAGAGCCCATGTGCCCTGGAGCCCGTGCACCACGACTACAGAGCCCACACACCCTGGAGCCCGTGTGCTACAACTAGAGAGAGAAAACCCACAAGCCACAATGCAGAGAAACATCCCGCATGACTCAACAAAGATCCCGCGTGCCGCAACTAAGACCCGACTCAGCCAAAAATAAATAAAATAAATAATAAATAAATCCTTTTTTTAAAGAAAGACTTAGTGGTTTGGAATAAGAACTGTTCTATAATATTGCATAATTCTGTGGGCCCGACATTCCCACAGGGCTCAGATAGGGAGTCCTTCTAGTCAGTGAGAGCAGCTGGCAGATGGACTAGTCTTGAGGGTCCAAGATGGCCTCGCTCATGTGTCTGGGGCCTCCAGGGGGATGCCCAGAAGCCTGGGCTCAGCTGGAACTGTTGATTGAAGTGCCTATACATCGCCACTTCAGCAGGGCGGTCTCAGGTAATCGAATCCAGGACTCCCAGAGAAACTGGGAACTGTCCCAGCACCACATCTGCCATATTCTGTCGCTCAAAGCAACCGCCGAACCCGCCTACATGTAAGTGGACAGAGACCCTGTCTCTCCACAGGAGGAGGATCAAAGAACTTGTGGCCATCTCTAATCCACTACAGAGAGAGAATGGTAGGGGCGAAGGAGCTGTGTTTTTTTTTTTTTTTTCGCAGTACGCGGGCCTCTCACTGTTGTGGCCTCTCCCGTTGCGGAGCACAGGCTCTGGACGCGCAGGCTCAGCGGCCATGGCTCACGGACCCAGCCACTCCGCGGCATGTGGGATCCTCCCGGACCGGGGCACGAACCCGTGTCCCCTGCATTGGCAGGCGGACTCTCAACCACTGTGCCACCAGGGAAGCCCTAGCTGTGTTATTTTAAATATGGTGGTTGGGGAAGACTTTTCTACTCAGGTGATTTTTTTTTCCCCCTGAAAACTGAGGCTTATGAATAAATAAAATGTGCATACAGTTTCTGAGTCCAGCTTTGGGCAGCCAATTCTGACTGCCACACCCTCAGACCCCACGCTGCCATAAGGATATCTCAGTTGGAATGTTTGACCATCACCAATTAGAGCAACTTCTTACTCCCCAGGTGAAAGACACCAGAGTTCAAAGAACCCAGGCACCAAGCAAGGCGGTGCCAGTCGGCAGTAGAACATGACCCCACACCCAGCTCTTCTACCCAGAGCTCCTATTTAAAAGTTCAGTGCTTTTTCTACAACTCCATGTTTTTTCTTATTTTTACAAAACTCTTTCTAGAATCAGTGTTAGCAAATGATTTAGCATTTGACACTTTCCTATTATAAAGTACACATATTTTGCATCAATAAGAATGTAAATTCCTTAAGGAGAGACTTACTTTTACACTTCTCCAGGGCCGCTGTGTACAACTGTGCAGTTTGTAAGCTGCCGAAGAGATCTGACCAGGTTCAGGAGGGGGATGAAAGGAGCCTGCACTTCGCCTGCGAGGCTGTGTGCTGTGGGGCAGCATTGCACTGCCCCAGAGGAATGGGCATCTTTCTCCAGTACCTACAAAGGAGGGGCAAGTGGTAGCCCTGTACTTCTCTTACAAAGTGCACACTGTATAATATAGTGCTGGGCACACCTGGAAGGACCCTGGGGTGGGGCAGGGGGAGGAAAGTAGAGAGAATGGGATGTGCTGACTAACAGCATTCAGATTCCTCCAAAAGTGTCTCTCACGGACATGCTTTGATTATCTTTGCTCTGTAACAAACCACCTCAAACCTAGCGGACTAATACAGCTATTTTATTGTGCTCACAGATGCTGTGGGTCAGGAATTCAGATGGGGCAGAGCAGGGATGAATTGTCTCCGTTTCGTGATGCCTGGGGCCTCAGCGACAAAACCCGTGTGGGAGCTGGACTCATCTGGAGGCTTCATTACTCACATGTCTGGTACCAAGGCTGAAATGACTCAAAGGCCAGCCTCCACTGGCACTGTCAACAGGAGCACACGTGTGTGGCCTTTCCATGTGACTTGGGTTTCCCACAGCATGGCGACCAGCTCTGAGATACAGCACCTCAGGAGGGATGTCCAGAAAGCAAGTCTTGTGAGAAAACCTGGAGGAAGCTGCATGGCCTTCCTGGCCTAACCTCGGAAGTCACCCTCCATGCCACATTATTGGATGCAAGCATGTCACTGTGGCCGGTTACATTCAAGGGCAGGGACAGAAGCTTCTGCCTCTTGACGGTAGCACTGCAGACGAGCATGTGGGATGAGGGATGTCGTCACAACCATCTTTGGAAAATGCAACCTGCCACAGGGCACATCTCGTCAACAACCCAGTACCACGAAAGAAAGAGAGCAGTAATTGAGGGATTAAGCCTCCTAGACGCCCCCCGGGATGCTCATGGTGAAGGGCTCTCTGGGGCAGGGTGCAGAGGTACTGCTTTCTGAGGCCAGCACCTGAGTCTTCAAAAGCCCCTCTCTTTTAAATCCGCCGTCAGGAAGTAAGCTCAGCACAGGCAATGTGGGCAGCTGCACAAATACCCCAGCTGCTTTTCGCCCTTGAGCTTGGTAGTTATGCCACCGGGAAATTCCACAGACGAGGCTGACAGGTTGAGGGTTTGCCTCTTTTTCAATCTGTGGGCCACCAACTAACTGTCAAAGTTACCAGGGCTCAGGCAAGAGCCAGATGTTCTTAACAGATGTGCAAAGTAGGCAGTTCCCTTATTACATCTTTTTAAGTTGTCCAATGCTGTAAGATGCCTTTTTAGTCTAATGCAGGGTTGGACATCCCTGGCAAAGCAATTGTAGCCATTTCCTCTATTTTAGTCCACATGAAGTAACCCAGCCATGATCTCAAACCTTTTTTCTTTTTAACTAATTGGGTGGCCTTCTGCAGCTGGGCTATGGAAACCAAGGAAAGTTTCAAATTGAAGAGATATATATAAAGTTGTGAAATGCATTCCTCCATCCCACCCCTTGCCACTATCCCTCTCCATTAATAAAGACATACTTACCTGGCTTATGAAAGAATGCAAGGAGAAGTCACCAGACATAATTGCAAGTACATCATAGTGATCTCTTTCTACCTCTATCCCATCGACTCTACCTGGACTTCACACCTGGAGGATTTGGGGGAAAGTGTAGTAAAGCTACCATTTAGCTACAGAGTATCACCAAATAATAAATACCAAGTCCACCCTCCCCTCTCCTTTCCTCTGACCTAGCTATTCTCCAGTTGTGTTGTCTGCAAAATGAGCTGTCACCAGATCAGGGCTCATCGGATCAGAAGTGGGAGGGAGCTGCACACCCACAAAAGAAATGCCCCCATGAACACAGGATTTCTTTCCTCTATCAAGAGTTATTTAAATGCATATAAGCAAACTGCTTTTATTATTCAACTTAAACATAAAATGCCACTGTTTAAAGTCTGCATTTAGCGACATTGTGCACCAACATCTGTTACAACAAGAGAATGCGCTAATCCATCCCATTTCCCATGCCCCCAGCACCACCACCCTGCACCCGCCAACACGACAATGTATATTTAGGGTTACAAAGTGCTAAGACCGAAAGCAGGTATGTGTAGGAGAAGAAATACGTATGAGAAGACATGAGAGTGACAATCAGATATTTGTAAGGAATGAGAATGAGGTCTTTGTAGAGCTTCGTTGAGCCCTGGCCTGTGCTGAGCCCCATGCTGGGAGAGTTCTAGGTGAGAGAGCTGACAGAACCCATTCGTGACTCTCAGTGGGCCCCGACTAGGCCTGTAGCACTGAAAGTGAGCTTAGGCCCTTAGGACTCAGTAAGAAATAAAACATGGAAGTAACTACGTTTTGTGACTAACACAGAGGCTCCAATCCCTGGTGACAAGGTGTGTCAAAGCATTCCTCCCACCCCCGAGCCTGAAAAGATGCAAAAGGCAACAAGCCAAGGCTCTGGGCTCTTCTGACCTGGCGAGTTCCTCCAGGGCTGGCGAATCCACTGAACTTCACATCCACTTCAGTCCATTAGAAACAGAGCAGCCATATCTGCTTGTATCTGTGACCATGTGTAATGGCTGACTTTGTGTATCAATCTCGCTGGGTCATGGCACTCAGTCAAACACCAGTCTAGAGGTTGCTGTCAAGGCATTTTTTAGATGCGATTAACATTTAACCCAGTAGACTTTGAGTAAAGCAGACTAGCCTCCATAATGTGGGTGGGTCTCATCCAATTAGATGAAGTCTTAGGAGAAGAGACTGAGGTCCCCCAAGAAAAAAGGATTCTGCCAGCAGACTGTCTTTGGACTCAAGCTGCAACATCAGCTCCTCCCTGGATCTCCAGCTGGGCCTCCGTGCAGATTTCAGACTTGTCCTCTTCCACAGTCAAATGGGCCAATTCCTTAAAATGAATCCTATTGGTTCTGTTTCTCTGGAGAACACTGACTCTATACTATGTCTATACACTCTGCACTGCTTACTGCTTGATTCACTCGTGTAGTGGGGACTGCAAGTTGCCTGTCTGCCTTATATCCATTCTTCTCTTCTTTCTTGGTGTCAGAAACCTACTTTTATTTAGGATGGTAATGTTCTAGCTAAAAGACTACATTTCCCAGTTTGCCTTATAGCCAAGGATGGCCCCGTGACTTAGCTCTGTCCAATGACAGGTAAGCGAGCATTGTTGACTACGATTTACAGAAAATCTTCTTAAAAGGAAGAAAGGTTGTTGGCATGCACCCTCTCTCCCTTTTTGGGTTTTCTGTCTGGAACTCTGATGGTGGTTTGAACTCAGTGGCCATCTTGAACCATGAAACCGTGCACTAAAAATAGCAGAGCAGAAAAGTACCAGCTCTGGACTGCCTACTCCCTTTTACTTGAAGGAAAACTAAAATTCTACCTTTTAAAATGGATGGAAGTTACAGGATGCAGATCTCAGTTCAATATAAGGAAGACTCTTCTAAAAGGGGGCTGCTCAATAACAGAGTAACTTGCATTATGAGGCAGTGAATATCCTGTCATGGGAAGTATGTAATTAAAGACTGGATATCCACCTATCAAGGATGCTGGTTTATGGTTTATTTATAGTCTGTTAGTCTATGTATGTGTTTTGACAGAATTAAAAGCTCCACTTTAGGAATTTTAAAAAGAAAGAAAAGGGTAAATTTAATATTCATACTTGTACTATCTAGTTCTTAATTTAGGTAGTGGGATTGAGGGTCTCCATCTTATCACTGTGCTTCTTCCCTTATGTGTATGTTTCCCATGTTTTTAAATATATATTAGATATAACATGATGTTTTTTTTAATGTTACTTCTTTTTAAAAAATATTTATTATTTCTTTATTTTGGCTGTGCCGGGCCTTAGTTGCGACATGCGGACTCTTATTTGCGGCATGCATGTGGGATCTAGTTCCCTGACCAGGAATCGAACCCAGGCCCCCTGCATTGGGAGCGCAGAGTTTTACCCACTGGACCACCAAAGAAGTTCCTACATCATGATTTTTATTAGAGAGGAGTTAAGGAGGCAACTTTGGGTGTTGTACCCAAAGGGAGCCACAGCCAGTGCCCATTCACTATTCTCCCTTCTCTGGGGCGAGGTTGGAGACTTTGTGGTCTGGGCACTCCTCCTTCTGGGAGGGCGTGATGAAAGCATATCATTTAGGGCTCCCGGACCATGACTAACTGAGCTGGCCACCTGCCTCTCACCTGTTCCTGGGCGGTTTGGAACAGTAGAGCTGGGTCTCAGGGCACTACCTGAAGAATATGAACGTGATGGTAACAGAGGCAGCTTGGGTCTGTGTCCAGAGTTCATATCTTTGTAGTGTCCCTATCTTCTCTCCACCCCTATTATAGCCCCCTCTTCTAACTTTTCACTCATTCCTCTTCGCTGAGACTTCACCTTTAAAGCAGAAAGCTTATTTCTCATTGACTTTTTTTTTTAAGTTTTTTTTTTTCTGGTTTGTTTTTTTATAAATTTATTTTATTTTTGGCTGCGTTGGGTCTTCGTTGCTGCATGTGGGGTTTCTCTATTGTGGTGAGCAGGGGCTACTCTTCATTGCAGTGCACAGGCTTTGCAGTGGCTTCTCTTGTTGCGGAGCACGGGCTCTAGGTGCACAGGCTTCAGTAGTTGTGGCATGTGGGCTCAGTAGTTGTGGCTCACGGGCTGTAGAGTGCAGGCTTAGTAGTTGTGGTGCACGGGCTTAGTTGCTCCATTGCATGTGGGATCTTCCCGGACCAGGGATCGAACCAGTGTCCCCTGCATTGGCAGGCGGATTCTTAACCACTGCACCACCAGGGAAGCCCGACTTACTTCTTTTTAAAATTCAGTCAGAGTTGTGAGGGAGCCTGAACTGATGTTCAATTGCTGCATCTTATTCTGGGAACATGGGAAAAATTAATAAAGCAAGACACTCTTCTGGCCAGATGGATTTGACCAAAACAAGGTTTTTTGAGTTGTTTTTTTTTTACATTCTGAGACAAAATATACTTTATACTTGAACACCAAAAGTGTCAGAATGGCTTCTCTTTTAATTTTCCAAGGTGAGAAAAACTCAACAACACTAAATGGAAAAAGTTCCTACAGACAGGCTGATACCTACAGAGACTTTGCATTCCAGTCCTTTGGTTAGATAACACAAAAAGAATATTAGGAAAGGTCCTATAAAAAGACAGATTGCTGAGTTGGGAAGGAAGCTGCACATATGATCTTCTCTCACTGATATCCCAAGAAGGTTTTTCTGTTGAATTAGTGAGAGTTCTTGATTACGAACTATAGAAACTGACCTCAGAAAAGGAACTTATTGGAAAGGTATCTGGTGACTCATGGGATAATTTAGAAGGCTGGAGAATCAGCCTAGGAAAATGGCCAGAACTCAAGGTGGCCAGTAGGACCCAAAGTCAAAGCCACATCATCACTGGAACAGATTCTGAGGATACCCCTGCTGGCTCTGCAGCCCCAGTCACCAGCCTCTGGACTCTGGATGCCTCCAGCATGAACTTTAAATGGTTCTGTATGTTCACATCACCAGTTAAGGATTTAACGACTTGAGAAGGTGCATCTGATTGCTAAGTGACCAAGTGTCTGCACCCTAGTCTCAAGGGGGTTGGCAGAGAGAAATTTGACCCTTTGTCTTATTATCATTGAGTTATAAGAATTTTTTGTATATACTGAATATAAGTACTTTGTCTGTATACGTATTAGAATATCCAAGATGGCTCTTCACCATGTCATGTCTGCTAATGCTGGAATATCCAAGATGGCTTCTTCATTCACATGTCTGGAACCCAAGCTGGGAAGGCTGGAACAGCTGGGACTGGACAGGCGTCTCTCTTCATGCCCTCTCCATTGTGGCTAATAGCTTAGGCTTCCTCACAGCATGGTGATTTCAGATTACTTGGTCCTTCTTTTACATGCTGGTTGGATTCACCTAGAATAAATGTTCCAGGAGACCAAGGCATAAGCTATAAAGCTTCTTATGATCTAGCCTTGGAAGTCAAAGAACACTACTTCTGCTGCATTCTATGGGTCAAAATTCAAGGTGAGGAGAATTAGACATCACCTCTCAATAGAAGATATAGCAAAGAATTTGTGGCCATCAAATCTCCCAGACCTAGTATAATTAGAGATCTCTACATTAGTGTAAGCTACCAACTTATCCTCAATTGCTCAAACTCACCGAAATCATTAAATAACACTTATTAGCAAAAATGATAGATTTTAAAGTGCTTGCATATATTTTATCTTATGAACCCTCACAAGAACCTTTTGAGTTAAGCAGGTAGATATTAATATCCTCATCTTAATGACACTGCTGAAGCCCAGTGATACTGGTGCTTTGTTAAACAGAAAAAAATCAGAACTAGAACCAAAGATCTTTGGCTTGTAGTGCAGTGTTTTCTCTTCTATGTCATGCTGTTTCTGCTTAGGTATACAAATCCTCCTAATTCAATAAGCCCCCTCTTTCCTAGGAAATCTAGGTTTGCGGTAGTCCCCAGTTACTAATGAATTATTTATTCATAAATTATCAGGCAGGAAGAGCTGTCTATTTAAAAAGTTAGGTACTATTCAGTTAAATCTTATAAGAACCAGAAGTTCTGTGGTTGTAGGAATGAGAATGATGAGTTGACTTAAAACTGTACCTCTTGAAAGTGATGAAGGAGAAAAACCTGCAACCAAGACTACTCTACCCAGCAAGGATCTCATTCAGATTTGATGGAGAAATTAAAACCTTTACAGACAAGCAAAAGCTGAGAGAGTTCAGCACCACCAAACCAGCTTTACAACAAATGCTAAAGGAACTTCTCTAGACAAGAAACACAAGAGAAGGAAAAGACCTATAATAACGAACCCAAAACAATACAGAAAATGGGAATAGGAACATACATATCGATAATTACCTTAAATGTAAATGGAATAAATGCTCCCACCAAAAGACACAGATTGGCTGAATGGATACAAAAACAAGACCCTTATATATGCTGTCTACAAGAGACCCACTTCAGACCTAGAGACACATACAGACTGAAAGTAAGGGGATGGAAAAAGATATTCCATGCAAATGGAAACCAAAAGAAAGCTGGAGTAGCAATTCTCATATCAGACAAAATAGACTTTAAAATAAGGACTATTAAAAGAGACAAGGAAGGACACTACATAATGATCAAGGGATCGATCCAAGAAGAAGATATAACAATTGTAAATATTTATGCACCCAACATAGGAGCACCTCAATACATAAGGCAAATACTAACAGCCATAAAAGGGGAGATCGACAGTAACACATTCATAGTAGGGGACTTTAACACCCCACTTTCACCCATGGACAGACCATCCAAAATGAAAATAAATAAGGAAACACAAGCTTTAAATGATACATTAAACAAGATGGACTTAATTGATATTTATAGGACACTCCATCCAAAAACAACAGAATACACATTTTTCTCAAGTGCTCATGGAACATTCTCCAGGATAGATCATATCTTGGGTCACAAATCAAGCCTTGGTAAATTTAAGAAAATTGAAATTGTTTCAAGTATCTTTTCTGACCACAACGCCATGAGACTAGATATCAATTACAGGAAAAGATCTGTAAAATATACAAACACATGGAGGCTAAACAATACACTACTTAATAATGAAGTGATCACTGAAGAAATCAAAGAGGAAATCAAAAAATACCTAGAAACAAATGACAACGGAGACACAACGACCCAAAACCTGTGGGATGCAGCAAAAGCAGTTCTAAGGGGGAAGTTTATAGCAATACAAGCCCATCTTAAGAAGCAGGAAACATCTCGAATAAACAACCTAACCTTGCACCTAAAGCAATTAGAAAAAGAAGAACAAAAAAACCCCAAAGCTAGCAGAAGGAAAGAAATCATAAAAATCAGATCAGAAATAAATGAAAAAGAAATGAAGGAAACGATAGCAAAGATCAATAAAACTAAAAGCTGGTTCTTTGAGAAGATAAACAAAATAGATAAACCACTAGCCAGACTCATCAAGAAAAAAAGGGAGAAGACTCAAATCAATAGAATTAAAAATGAGAAAGGAGAAGTAACAACTGACACTGCAGAAATAAAAAAATCATGAGAGATTACTACAAGCAACTCTATGCCAATAAAATGGACAATCTGGAAGAAATGGACAAATTCTTAGAAATGCACAACCTGCCAAGACTGAATCAGGAAGAAATAGAAAATATGAACAGACCAATCACAAGCACTGAAATTGAAACTGTGATTAAAAATCTTCCAACAAACAAAAGCCCAGGACCAGATGGCTTCACAGGTGAATTCTATCAAACGTTTAGAGAAGAGCTAACACCTATCCTTCTCAAACTCTTCCAAAATATAGCAGAGGGAGGAACACTCCCAAATTCCTTCTACGAGGCCACCATCACCTTGATACCAAAACCAGACAAGGATGTCACAAAGAAAGAAAACTACAGGCCAATATCACTGATGAACACAGATGCAAAAATCCTCAACAAAATACTAGCAAACAGAATCCAACAGCACATTAAAAGGATCATACACCATGATCAAGTGGGGTTTATTCCAGGAATGCAAGGATTCTTCAATATACGCAAATCTATCAATGTGATAAACCATACTAACAAATTGAAGGAGAAAAACCATATGATCATCTCAATAGATGCAGAGAAAGCTTTTGACAAAATTCAACAACCATTTATGATAAAAACCCTGCAGAAAGTAGGCATAGAGGGAACTTTCCTCAACATAATAAAGGCCATATATGACAAGCCCACAGCAAACATCATCCTCAATGGTGAAAAACTGAAAGCATTTCCACTAAGATCAGGAACAAGACAAGGCTGCCCACTCTCACCACTCTTATTCAACATAGTTTTGGATGTTTTAGCCACAGCAATCAGAGAAGAAAAGGAAATAAAAGGAATCCAAATCGGAAAAGAAGAAGTAAAGCTGTCACTGTTTGCAGATGACATGATACTATACATAGAGAATCCTAAAGATGCTACCAGAAAACTACTAGAGCTAATCAATGAATTTGGTAAAGTAGTAGGATACAAAATTAATGCACAGATATCTCTGGCATTCTCATACACCAGTGACGAAAAATCTGAAAGTGAAATCAAGAAAACACTCCCATTTACCATTGCAACAAAAAGAATAAAATATCTAGGAATAAACCTACCTAAGGAGACGAAAGACCTGTATGCAGAAAATTATAAGACACTGATGAAAGAAATTAAAGATGATACAAATAGATGGAGAGATATACCATGTTCTTGGATGGGAAGAATCAACATTGTGAAAATGACTCTACTACCCAAAGCAATCTACAGATTCAATGCAAGCCCTATCAAACTACCACTGGCATTTTTCACAGAACTAGAACAAAAAATTTCGCAATTTGTATGGAAACACGAAAGACCCCGAATAGCCAAAGCAATCTTGAGAACGAAAAAAGGAGCTGGAGGAATCAGGCTCCCTGACTTCAGACTATACTACAAAGCTACAGTAATCAAGACAGTATGGTACTGGCACAAAAACAGAAAGATAGATCAATGGAACAGGATAGAAAGCCCAGAGATAAACCCACGCACATATGGACACCTTATCTTTGATAAAGGTGGCAGGAATGTACAGTGGAGAAAGGACAGCCTCTTCAATAAATGGTGCTGGGAAAACTGGACAGGTACATGTAAAAGTATGAGATTAGATCACTCCCTAACACCATACACAAAAATAAGCTCAAAATGGATTAAAGACCTAAATGTAAGGCCAGAAACTATCAAACTCTTAGAGGAAAACATAGGCAGAACACTCTATGACATAAATCACAGCAAGATCCTTTCTGACCCACCTCCTAGAGTAATGGAAATAAAAACAAAAATAAACAAATGGGACCTAATGAAACTTCAAAGCTTTTGCACAGCAAAGGAAACCATAATCAAGACCAAAAGACAACACTCAGAATGGGAGAAAATATTTGCAGATGAAGCAACTGACAAAGGATTAATCTCCAAAATTTACAAGCAGCTCATGCAGCTCAATTACAAAAAAACAAACAACCCAATCCAAAAATGGGCAGAAGACCTAAATAGACATTTCTCCAAAGAAGATATACAGAATGCCAACAAACACATGAAAGAATGCTCAACATCATTAATCATTAGAGAAATGCAAATCAAAACTACAATGAGATATCATCTCACACCAGTCAGAATGGCCATGATCAAAAAATCTACAAACAATAAATGCTGGAGAGGGTGTGGAGAAAAGGGGACACTCTTGCACTGTTGGTGGGAATGTGAATTGGTTCAGCCACTATGGAGAACAGTATGGAGATTCCTTAAAAAACTACAAATAGAATTACCATATGACCCAGCAATCCCACTACTGGGCATATACCCTGAGAAAACCAAAATTCAAAAAGAGTCATGTACCAAAATGTTCATTGCAGCTCTATTTACAATAGCCCGGAGATGGAAACAACCTAAGCGCCCATCATCGGATGAATGGATAAAGAAGATGTGGCACATATATACAATGGAATATTACTCAGCCTTAAAAAGAAATGAAATTGAGCTATTTGTAATGAGATGGATAGACCTAGAGTCTGTCATTCAGAGTGAAGTAAGTCAGAAAGAAAAAGACAAATACCGTATGCTAACACATATATATGGAATTTAAGGAAAAATGTCATGAAGAACCTAGGCGTAAGACAGGAATAAAGACACAGACCTACTGGAGAACGGACTTGAGGATATGGGGAGGGGGAAGGGTGAGCTTTGACAGGGTGAGGGAGAGTCATGGACATATACACACTAACAAACGTAGTAAGGTAGATAGCTAGGGGGAAGCAGCCGCATGGCACAGGATATTAGCTCGGTGCTTTGTGACAGCCTGGAGGGGTGGGATAGGGAGAGTGGGAGGGAGGGAGACGCAAGAGGGAAGACATATGGGAACATATGTATATGTATAACTGATTTACTTTGTTATAAAGCAGAAACTAACACACCATTGTAAAGCAATTATACCCCAATAAAGATGTTTAAAAAAAAAACTGTACCTCTGTTTAATAGCATTATTATACATATGATTAAAAAATAAATAAGCCAAAATTTTATTTACAGACACAGAAAGAAATAACAAAAAAACAAACAAACAACAACAAAAACTAAAATAAAATAAAAAAAGAAAGAAAGAACAGTCCACTGTAAGTGAGAAAAGCAAGTTGCAAAGCATTATGTGAATACACACACACACAAGCACATATACATACACATATACATATATTTTTTCACACATACATTTGCTAGTACACGTACAAAAAGTCATCTATATAGTGTTATAGTGTTATATCTTAAGGATTCTAGACTGAATTTGAGTATACATTATTCTTCAAATAATAATTTCAATCCTTTCAGAAATACATGATAATTATCTGATTTAAGTATCTTCACAATTTTCTAGTCCTAAGTAGGGTACAAGTATAAACAAATGTACAAACAAGCAAAACTATAGATGATATCATATTTAGGGCAGAAATTCTATATTTGTTAATTCATCCCCCAAACAGAAGTTACTGAGAAAGTGTCTTTTCAGTACTCAGCATTAGGAAATGTGTTTTTAAACAAAACAATACAAAAATATTCTTTCAGCTAAATGTAATTAGCTTTCAGAAACTCACTGGTTTGGAACACAAAAGAGATAGGCATTTCTTTCCAAACCAAGAAGTGATCGTTTTTGACAGATCTCAAAGGACAAATAAACAATCAAAGAAACCACCAGCCAACTTGGACAGATGTAGACCTGCACACATATTAAACCTCACCTGAAAAGCATTCCAGTTTACATTAAGTTATTTAGAAATTCCAAGCCAAAATGTGGCCCTACTATGTCATAAACCAGGCAAAGGAGAACCTAGGAAATTGGCAAAGCTAGCTGGGCTAAAATAGAGTGAAAACTTCTTTCCTATATGTCTTCAATTTGGGAATAAAGTAGAGGTCAAAGAGACAAAGGCCAGGGTCTGGATAGGAATGCCATCTGTGGGACAGGTGCTCCAGATAGAAGCAAAGTGGATCAAGCCAGAAGGGGTGTTATCCAAATTGGTTGGGATGTGAGTGGCTGGGATTGAGAGAGTCTGTGGGGAGACACCAAACACAAACCTGGTTAGAAGGACAGTGATAATGACCTGTCATTTGTTGAGGGACAGCCATGCTAGACCCTCTTCATATGCTATTCACAGCTCACAGTCTCCTTACAAACAGGGTCTTAGCTTTTTCAGATGACAACGCAGACTTAGAAGGGTTACAGGGCATGCCCAAAGCCACAGTGCTAGTAAGTGACAGAACCAGAATTCAGGTCCAGATCCTTCTCACCTCAAAGTCTACATTCTTTCCAACAGGCTAAACTGTGGAAATCTAAAGGACTCAAGAGAAGTATATGAGAATAGTAAAGTCAGGGACCATAAGACTCAGAGGGGGGGTCAAGGGGCCAGTTCCATCATGTCTCCCTGTTCTGGATTTCTCCTAGAAACACAGGCTATTCTGCTGTATTCCTTTCATATACTATCTGGATACATGCTGTCTAGTGGGTACATCATCTTCACAGAGCCATGGGGCAGATAAAGTGAAATAAATGTGATGGTTCCAAAGGCAGCCAGGTGGCTCTGCCAAGTGTCAGGTTGGATGTAAACAGTAGAGAGAAATGGAACAGAGAGGGTGCCAGAGTCAATGACTGAATAATCAAGCATTAGCTCCAGGCTCTGTCCAGATGCTCATGAGGCTCCCTTTCCCAAGAGGAGGATCACTCAGAAAGATGTAATGAGAAACCGTGGAGCCTGACCAAGCAGGAAAACCAAGAGAGAAATGCGTTTTTAGAACATCGTTAGAGTATCAAGTGCAAAAGAAGGATAAACTAGAGAACAACTGAGATAAAGCGGGGACTTGGCCTTGGGAGGGGAGGTTTGGGTACTTTGGGGGTGCAAGTCAAATGACAGTGACCTAAGGCAGGGGTGGAAGTGCTGAAATAAGTCTGACTTTGTCAAGAAGCATGATCATCAGGGACTTCCCTGGTGGCGCAGTGGTTAAGAATCCGCCTGCCAATGCAGGGGACACGAGTTCGAGCCCTGGTCTGGGAAGATCCCACATGCCGCAGAGCAATTAAGCCCTTGCGCCACAACTACTGAGCCTGCACTCTGGAGCCTGTGAGCCACAACTACTGAGCCCACGCACCACAACTGCTGAGGCCTGAGCACCTGGAGCCCGTGCTCCGCAACAGGAGAAGCCACCGCAATTAGAAGCCCGCGCACCACAAAGAAGAGTAGCCCCCGCTCAACACAACTAGAGAAAGCTCGCACGCAGCAACGAAGACCAAACGCAGCCAAAACTAAACAAATAAATTTGTTAAAAAAAAAAAAAGAAGCATGATCATCAGAAGTAGATGGTGAGCAAGTCAGAGGCAGGGCATCAGTCTTGGATTAGAGAAATTGCAAAAGGAGTTATAGGTGAGGGAAGAAGAGGGAGGAAGAGATGATTCAAAGATGTAAGACAGAGGAATCAGTTGGTGGAGTGTGGTTCCAGATGAGTGGGGAGGGGTAGGATTCTGTACACTGAGAGAATTTTTCCTTCAAGGGAGTTGGTGAGGGAGGGAAGTAAGACTGATGATAAAGCAGACATTTGAAGGGATTTTTAAGTATTTCTCACAGGCGGTAAATAGACTCAGTTTTTTACTATTCCAACACCATGAAGGACAGACTTGATTCAGCAAGAAAAAGGAACAGAATAGCAGATGTGAGTTCAAGTTCCTAGCTTTGCTTCTTACTATCTCTGTGACCCTGGACAAAAATTCTGAGCTTTGCTTTGCTCACCTTTAAATTAGGGTGATTATATGTGTCTTGACTCCAGTGGTATCCTGGAGCCAGATTGCATCAACTCTCCCAAGCTGACTGTTAAATATCCAAAAATTCAGACTTGTTAAGTCATTGGTAGTTTGGAACTGGCCATGGTGTGAGCATTTACACCATGGAAATAGGCAAATGTTACAAAGCAAGTCTTCCCTCTTCCTTCCCAGGGCTTGCCACTGCCTGCTTCCCTTATAATATTGTCAGGCTGAAATGAGACACTGGCTGTGGAAACCCTTTGCAAATAACCAAGCCCTATATAATAGAAAGAGTTTTTATTATTAATATTAACAGGTGTGGTAGCATGACCTTTTCACATATTAGAGTTTTATTTTCCATCACCTGCCCACCATTCCTACCAGGTGGCCTTTTGTATTTCCTTTTCTTAGCAATATTTGCAGGGCAGAAGGCAAAGATGATTGAAAGCAATGGCTCTTCCAGTCTTATTTAAAGGACTATACTTGCCAAAGAGATAGTGTTAAGAGTAGGAAGGAAAATGGGAATATCAAAAAGGCTTCAAGGGGAGATTCAGAATAAGAGGTTCCCAATGGTCTGAGAAGGGGAGAGGTCAGTGGATTTTACAGGAAGTTGAAGTGGCCCTGGCCTGGATGCCTAACAACCCCCTGAGAGGCACGAGACCTCAGGAAATGGCTGCAGAGTGGATCTGAAAAACCTACCCAGGCAGGCAGCTTCTTAGACTCAACTCAGTATCCAGGTGCATTAGACCACAGTCAACCACACTTGGATTCGGGATATATAAGACAGGAAATCCTGCCAGCAGGGCAGCAGCAGTGTTCCTTTTCCCCAGGAGTGATCCATGCAGCAATCCACATAGCCATCGCGGGCTCTTTTCTTTGGCTTCCCAGGGTTCCAGTACAAGAGAATGAGACCACATGAGGTAGGTGTGGGATCCCCGCCCCCGTCTAGACCCTCGTGCTGTACAGGAGCCAATATCTTCCACAGGCATAGCTGCCCAGTGCCCTCAAGGGACTTGCCCAGTTTCAAGAGTCACTGCTTTCAGGTAAGCCCAAAGCTATGCTTCCCCTCAGGTTCTTAGTTCTCCCAGAGCAGATGCAATTCACCACGAAGGGTCATTTTTGCCACAAGTTACTATACCTAGAAATAACACAGCTGCCACAGTACCTTTCTCAGGTTTTCAGAGGAAACAGAGAAAGTTAACAGAAAGTAAAAACCTCAAGTTGAAAGGGAAAGGGTGTTTTAAAACACTTTACCAATGGTGGGCCCAAGGAGGCAGGACCCCGGGCACAGGGACCCCCAGCCTCACCAGTGACGCCTGTGTCCCAAATGTGGCCCAGAGGCAGAGACCCTGGACATAAAACATAAAGGTCATCCTGCTGGTGATTAAACAGAAGTCTTGTCTCCCAGACCCTGACTATTCCATCCACTGTTAAATCAACCCTCATAAAAATTATAGTAAAAAAATCCCCTCGACCTCTCCCTATACCTCAGGTTACAACTGCAGTAAGAATTTATTCATATCACTCTTGAGAGTGAACCAGTTAACATTTGCAGAGTGCACAAAAGATGAAAGATACATTAATAACAGTACCAAGCATGCACTGGGGACTGCTCATCCTCTGGGCACTTAGCAATCACAAATCATTCAACCGCTGTTTGCAAAGTATTATCCGTCCATTCCTAGTGCAAACAACCTCCACTTTATAAGGGAATTCTAATCCTAAACTATCTTGTCATTTAAAAACATTACTTTTCAAGACCTGGCATTATGCTGAGTTGTTCTTTTAAAGGATTAATGAGAATCCTCGTAGTTTGAAATAACTAAATGCAAGAACCACTCTTAATAAGTATTGTGTAAAGAATTTTTTCTTTTTAGAAAATAATATTTTAATTATAGAAGTAACACATTAGTACAGACTCATTATAAGAAAAATCCAAACAATACATTTAAAGTAAAAGTCTTCCTGGCCCTCTTCCCACCACGCTTCCCTCGTTGGAGATGACCAGGATATCAGTTTGTGGTACATCTTTCCTTCCCTTTTGCTCTACATTTATAGTTAATTTTTTGAATTATAAATGGCTCTCAGTAAAACTATTACAGTGTATGGTTTAGTCAGAGATTCTTTGTCTCCTCTTTTTATAAAGGCTCTAATCCCATCACAAGGTCCCCACTTCATGTCCTAATCTAACCCTAATCACCTCCCCCAAACCCCACCGTTTCCTAATACCATCCCCAGGAGGATTAGGATTCAACATACGAATTATGCAGTCCATAACAGTGTAGGTTCCATATTTCCCTGGAAGACATTAGATATACAGAGAGCCCTTCAGAAAGTTTATCATCCCCTTCCACCATGTGAGGATACGAGAACTCTGCAACCAGGAGAGGGACCTTACCTGACTATGCCGGCACCCTGATCTTAGACTTCCAGCCTCCAGAACTAGAAGAAATAAATTTCTGCTGGCTATTAAAAAAAAAAAAGCTTATCATCAGGAAATGTTAATAGTTTCAAAATTAGCTACACACATGTTAGGGGAACGAAGAACTTGTTACTTTTCCCTTAAGAAACAAGAGATGTCTACAGAAGAGGAGAGGAACATGATCCAGCAGCTTCACTCTATAAACATTCCTAGCATCCAGCATCCCTGAGCAGTTCCAGGGCCCCAGAACCCTCCTGTGACAAGTCTGAAGAGAGCTAGCATTTCCAAGCCATGCAGTTCAGGCTCCAGAGCGTACAGAATGATGCACTCAGCTAAGTAGCTGCTGCGGGCACTGCTCCCCGGGCCCACCCTCTCCCCCTCTGAAGTTTCCATTACCCACGGGCTTTGATCTGGTAAACAGATCTGAGTCCAATCACATGGCAAAGGTTGCCTTTCTCTCACTCTCCTCTCTGTGCCTGGGAGAAATGAACAATTAACAAACAGAAAGTGTTCTGTGAAAGTTCATTATTTTGTACCTGATTTGAGAAGACTGAAAAACGGCCCTTTCAAACAGTCTCTTTTGCCAATTTCCTCCCTTCCTTTCCCCCAGAACCTAAGCCCTGGGATTCCCCCTAGGAATTTTATAGAAACCAGCCCATCTGGAATATTCTGCTGACAGAAAGTCAGTAATTGATGTCAGCCGGAGAAAGCACAACTTCTGCAACTGCTTTAATTCCAGAAAAGTCTTGCCTCCCTTGCAGTGTTCACTTCAGCCAGGCTTTGCCTCATCTGGCTGTGTAGCCTCAAGCACCTGAGAAAGTCTCCAGAACCCAGTGCCCAGTGGATGCTTGTCAAACTGAATTAATTGCATTGAAGTCATTTGATCTCTCTGGATCTCATTTGAAAATGGGAATAACCATACCTACTTCACAGTGTAAAGATTTATTTAATCATATTGTTTGGCTTCTCAAAAAATTCTGTTGGGTCCCTATTCCCTAAAGGATAAATGGGGTGCAGTTTCTTGCAGTTAAATGAGAGGCTTGGAGCTTACTAGATGAGTGCTGTTGAGTGGGTTATTTCATCTCTCTGAGTTTGTTTCTTCATTTGTAAAAATAGCAAAATAATATCTACTTTAGAGTGTTATTGTGAATACTAAATGAGAAGACATGGGAAGGTCATGACACAAGCATTGTCCATGGTAAGTGTTCTATAAATGCTAACTATTATTCTTATGTGCATAATCTGTACATTGTGGGCACATGACCAGAAATCAATAAATGGTAAGTGGATAAACAAATGAGAGAACACAGCTGTATCAGTTAGGAAAGTGTTGGGCTGCATGTGATAGAAACCCTGCTATAGCGACTAAACCAAGTAGCTGGTTATTTCTCTCATGTAATACGAAGTCCAGAGGTAGGCAACCCAGAGCTGACAGAACTGCTCAAAGAAGTCAGAAGGGACCCAGGCCCTTTCTTAGCACATGGTCCTCATCCTCAGATGTGCTGTGTTCCATTCAGGAAAAAGTGGGGAAGGGTTTCAGTTGCCTCATCTGTGAAATGGGAATAGGCTCACTGCCTTCCCAGTGAGCCATTCTATGATTCACCAACCAACTCAGTATTAAATAAACACTGCTCATCTGGGATAACGACTTTTGTGGCTAGATTGTTTCATGTCCCAGAAATAAGCCATGTGGGTCTCAATTCCACTCACACTCATTGTTCATAATGAGAATTCTGAAAGTATTTGGCAACGTGAAGAAAAGTTTATAAAAATGTTAAATACAAAAGGAAGGCTGTAACAGTTGGTCTAGGTACCAACAAGGAAAATTCCAAGATATATTAAGTGAATAAAAGGAAGTCACAGACAACACTTGTAGATGATGTCATTTTTGAAAAAAAACCCAAAATTATAACAAAACAAAAACTGGTTGGAGAGAGGTAATAAAGACTTTCCCTGTTAGCTCTATAGAATTCTAGTTTTACATTTTTACAGCACATATATATTTATATATTACTTATCTCATAAAATTAATCTAAATTAATGATTTTAATTATGCCATAATGTAATTATATAAAATTATGTAGGCATAGGGTAAAGCTTGGAGAGGATTCTAGGAAAATGAAAGTGGTAGCTGTGTCAGGCAGGTGAAATTACAGAAGAATTCCTTATTTGTGTTATTATTGATATGTTTCATGTACAATAAATATGATTTCCCCCCACAAGTTGTTCACATGAGGCATAGGTAGATTTCTATAACAACCCAAGTGGGGCATTTTTTAAAAGGTAACTGTGGGTTTTGCTGATGGTGAGATCAGACCAGTGCAGCCTCAGCTAGGAGCCAAGTTTAGCAGAGATTATCTGAGATGCTTGAAACCAAATTATTTTACCTGAACTTGGTGAAAACAGCTGTCTCTCCAGTTTCATTTTTTTCTTTTACCTCTAGCACCAAAAGCCAAAACACAGGACAAGAACTAGGATGGCCACTACTTCCTCTCTCCCTGAGATCCTGTCCACGCTGTGCGCACATCGCAGAGCTAAGCTGGTCATTACTGCCTGGCAAGGAGGGTAGTCTAGGGAGGATGGAGCCTGCTGGACAGGGTACTTTGCACTGCCCTGCAACTCTGCCATACCATTTCCAAATGGAAGGCCATTACCTGGATCATTAACCTTGACTCCTATATAAACCTAGTCACTCAAAGCAGCTCAATATAAAGCAGTTGTTGTGGGAAGGCTCCAAGTAGGGTGTAGAAATGCTGGTCAGGAGGTCCCTGCTAGAACATTCAAAACTAGCTACCGCTCAATGACTAGGTGCCCAGCACTGGACTGTCCACTTACACTCAGGATCTCAGCTCATCCTCTTGGTGACATTGCAAGGTAGACAGCACACACACACACACACACACACACACACACACACACACACACTCCCCATTTCATAGAAAGTCTAAATGACTTACTCACTCAAGACCACGTAGCCCATCGAATGAAACAGCTGTAATTCAAACCCACCAATTTTGAGGACTATAAAATCCATACTTTTAACTGGTTCAACATTTTTCACATGCATCTCCACTTGAGCAGAGTTTTGGTCCTTTGAAACAAAGAACCAATGCAAATTTGAGGAGCATGTCTTCAATGTCGGGCACAGGGGTGGGGGGGCAGGAAACAAAAGTTCTCTGAACACACTCAATGCTGCAAACAGATTCCGTGAAAAGGTAGCCGGGCTTAATTCCACCCAAGTGTGTACAACACGGCCTTTAGGCAGTTGGGTGTGTTTTCCCCCCAAGCAATATATCACCTGAGCCACAGTAGCCTGTAATGTATGGCTTTAATATATTACCAAGGGAAAATGTTCCAATGATTTACTGGGGTACAACATTATTGGTATTATGAGGCAGCATTAATCAAAGCTATGGAGTTGGCTTCTGAAAACCATTAGGTAAACCCCAAGCTCTAAACTTAATGTATTCATCTTGGACCACATTCTGGAAGGAATGAGAAGATCTCACTACTTTTGCTTTAAATCTGCCTTCCCATTGGTAAAATTAATGTGTGTGTGTGTGTGTGTGTGTGTGTGTGTACAAGTTACTCGAAATTTTTAAGGTGCATTTTAAGATGAACAATTGTTAAAAGGTCTCTCTCTACCATGAGTCTCCCTGAAGGAAGAAAGCCCAGTCCCCTAGTTATACATTCTGAGGAGAGAGGCCTGCCCTGAATTTCCCGTTTAGTTGCCAAACACAACAACCAAAATATAAAACCAGAAGTCATTCACTTTTTAAAAACAGTTTAACATCGCTTGTTGGAGGGATAGTTTATAAATACAAAGATCCTAAAAAGCAAACTCTGATGAAGGAAGTTATAGAATGGGGACCCACGGACACCGGATGAAGAACAGGGTTAAGGGTACATGCTCTGTTTCTCCTCTGTGAACAATATCTCCTACTATCTCCTTATGGTCTATACCCTGCTTAACACACACACACACACACACACACACACACACACAACCAGTCTGTTTACTATTCTTGAAATGGAGAGTAGCCTGACAGAGTTGTCAGTGCTGACACGAAGAAGAAGGGGCCCCAGGATAAAGAGTAAACCCTGGCGCTTTTCTGCATTTTATTTTCTCACTGTACCAAGCCGCCCTGATACAGTGTAAGAAGGCTTACATTTCTCTGCAATTTGAAGTATGTTCTACCAGAAAAACTGACCAACCAAAATAAAAGGGATATTCACTAGAGGTCAGTTACCACTTCTGGATTTGCCGCAAAGGGCCAGTGTCTCCTGAGTGTATCCAAGCTGCCGCAGGCCTGTGTGTGCAGGAGCCCCTCGCCTGCACACCCCTCCACTACCCCCACCCGCAAGCCCTGAGAGAGACACGCGAAGGTGGGCAGCGTGTGTGGCCTAGTAGAGGGAGTTGTTGATGAGAGAGACAGTAGATGATGTCCTTCCCAGGGAAATACCCTTGACAATGAAAGAAAAAGAAAGAAAAGAGGCCAAATGATTGTAGGCCTGGGCAGCATTTTGAATCTGAGAGACAAGGAGTTCTTGCTCCCAGGAAGCTAAGTGGATGAGCAGACATTAATCAAATAAGAACCTAAATAAAACGTTAATTATCAGACACCCTGCAGCCTTTGTACTAATCACCATTTCCTTCCAAAGACTCCATAGACTGCATTGAGAAATGATGCTTTTCAAGAGTTTAGCAGCTTTGTTAGTCTCCTTCCTCCTCCTGCATGAACAAGTTTATCTTTATCTACAATTTATTTCACCAGTTTACATTCTTCAAGAGCCGATGTTCCACCTGACCTCAGAGAGCTGCACTAGCCAGCAGAGTTTTGCTATTCTGAACTGATTACCTTGTCGTGCTCTGAAGAGCCCTACTTCAGAAACAGATTACCAACTGGATATTTTAGAACTTAACATACCATTAAAAAAAACCTACAAGTGATCTCATCAAGTGTTGGTGGATGTTTAAAGTGAGACTTTATTAAAGTGGCCATGTGCCTGCCACCAATAGCTCTACACACAATGTCTCTCCTACTGCATAAAAATGGTCCTATTAATTTGTATTTCCGGATTCTTATCCACTGGGAGGATGATCGCTATGAAACATACCTGCATCCTGGACAAAGTAACATTTAACATAGTCTGTGAACCTTGAAGAGGCTGTGTATTCCCCTTCATTTTCATGGACACTAAATTCTCTAATGATGTTTTTAGCTGCTCCAGAAACCATTTATTTGATTGTTTATTTACCGAAAATGCACTTCAGGAGCATAAAATATCTATGTCAGGGTGAGGAAGAGGGATGTGAAACATCTTCTTTTATAAAGTAATTTCCTAATTCTGCCTGGCATGTTGATTGAGCAGAACTGACTCATGCGCTGGTCAACCAGAACATACCTCTTTTCCTGTTCAAGTCCCATTCAAGTTCACTGTCTGAGGCTCATTGTTCCTTGACCCCCAGATGACACCTCATGTGGGCCCACAGCTTATCCACTCACTTATCCACTCACTATTATGCTATCATAATAGCATGATTAATTATTATATTACTATTAATTCTTAGATAATAAGTAAAATCACAAGTAATACAAGGACTCACAGCTATCCACTCATTCCTAGTTAACAAAAAATCCTCTGATCACTGACAATGACAAAAAAAAAAATCACAAAAATCGAAATGCCCAGTGTTACTGTGAGAATTCTGAACTGCATTTAAAGTCGAACCTTCTCCCCTCTCAAAGACCAGGGCTCCGCAGCAGGAAGACCTGCAGTGGGGAAGATTCCTCTCTATTTCTTTTTCTGTTTCTCCCACTTCTGCTCTCCCCAACTCACTAGGATGCCCAGCCTCCTGAAAGGTTGTAGAATGGGGAAGGGGGAGGGGACAGCAGCATAAAAGATCTTACTTGACTGACACCAATATCACCTGGGGTGGATCTCCTCTTGCTGTATAGCTATCTTAAGCTGATGCTCCCTAAATTGGGTGAATGGTTCAAGCTGACCACCTTTCTTGTGGTGCGTTTCTGAGTTCTTCAGAGATCACAGTGGGAACATTAGACTATAATTCTCTTCACGTGTGTAATGCATTATCCCTCTGGCTGGTTGTTTTTCTTTCTTCTTCTCAGCCCCAGGGAATTCCATTGTCCAACCCTGGATGGGGTCACATCACCCCTCTAGTTCGTCCTTCTGGGAAGATGCAAAATGCCTCCAGCAGGGCTCTCTCCCACATTGCCCACTTCTGGTCCAAGAAAAAACCACTCACATATCCCTGGACTTTCCCCCTCCTCCTTGGTGGGAAGTGTAGTTAGTTCCTGATACATCACAGTTGCTCTCGCTCTCTCTCCTTGCTGCATCAGGGTAATAGCCACAGCATCTCACTTTTACATTCCTGAGACAATAGTCCAGGGGGTTCCTCAAACTCCCAGGACACAACAAGGTTTCCAAGTGGTCTCCTTGAAGCTTCCTGTGCTGGGCCCCATCAAACTCACCACCACCCACACTGGAACATTTTCCCTTGGTAATATTTTAAAGCCATACATTACAGGCTACTGTGGCTCAGGTGATACATTGCTTGGGGGGGAAAACACACCCAACTGCCTAAGTTCTCTCTAATATCTAACATCAGCCTTTTCTATCTATGAGGTGAGTGTTGGGGTCAGGTTATCACCACTCCCTTTGCCGGTCCTCCATGAGGGTCTAGTACCTCACTGTAGAATGGAGGCATACTTACCACCCATTATCTAGCCTTGGATTGGGAAAAAGAGTTCATTTTATCTGCTTGTTACAGGGGATTCATTTATTCCACACGAAGCAACTTGGCTCTCCTAGATGCTATCAGTGCAGCTACCACACCAAACCTGAGTCCCAGAATGCCTTGCTCCACTGCCTGCTCCCTATTGGTTGAAAGTTGGGAATCACTTGGACCAAAGCAAACAAGATGAAAGGCATAACCCTCCCAGACTTCAGACAATACTACAAAGCTACAGTAACCAAAACAGTGTGGTATTGGCACAAAATCAGACATATGACTCAATGGAACAGAATACAGAGGCCAGAAATAAACCCACACACCTATGGTCAATTAATCTTCGACAAAGGAGGCAAGAATATACAATGGAGAAAAGACAATCTCTTCAGCAAGTAGTGTTGGGAAAGTTAGACAGCCACATGTAAACCAATGAAGTTAAAATACACCAAGCACAAAAATAAACTCAAAGTGGCTTAAGGACAAATATAAGACATGACACCATAAAACTCCTAGAAGAGAACAAAGGCAAAACATTCTCTGACATAAATCGTACCAATGTTTTCTTAGGTCAGTCTCCCAAGGCAATAGAAATAAAAGCAAAAATAAACAAATGGTACCTAATTAAACTTATAAGCTTTTGCACAGCAAAGGAAACCATAAACAAAATGAAAAGACAACTTACAGATTGGGAGAAAATATTTACAAATGATGCAACCAACAAGGGCTTAATTTCCAAAATATACAAAAAGCTCATACAACTCAATAACAAAAAAACAAGCAACCCAATCAAAAAATGGGCAGAAGACCTAAACAGACATTTCTCCAAAGAAGACATACAGATGGACAAGAGGCACATGAAAAGATGCTCAACATCACTAATTATTAGAGAAATGCAAATCAAAACTACAATGAGGTATTACCTCACATGGGTCAGAACGACCATCATTAAAAAGTCTACAAACAATAGATATTGGAGAGGGTGTGGAGAAAAGGGAGCCCTCCTACACTGTTGGTGGCAATGTGAAGTGGTGCAGCCACTGTGGAAAACAGTATGGAGGTTCCTCAAAAACTATAAATAGAGTTGCCATATGACCCAGCAATCCCACTCCTGGGCTTATATCCAGACAAAACTATAAATCAAAAAGATACATGCACCCCCATGTTCATAGTAGCACTATTTACAATAGCCAAGACATGGAACCAACCTAAATGTCCATTGACAGATGAATGGATAAAGAAGATGTGGTAGATATACACAATGGAATATTACTCAGCCATAAAGAAGAATGAAATAATGCCCATTTGCAGCAACATGGATGGACCTAGAGATTATCATATTAAGTGAAGTAAGTCAGAAGTAGAAAGACAAATACCATATGATATCTCTTACATGTGGAATCTAAAATAAGACACAAATGAACTTATCTATGAAACAGAAACAGACTCATAGACATAGGAAACAGACTCATAGACATAGGGGAACAGACTTATGGTTGCCAAGGGGGAGGGGGTGGGGGAGGGGGGATTGGGAGTTTGGGATTAGCAGATGCAAACTATTATATATAGGATGGATAAACAACAAGGTCCTACTGTATAGCACAGGGAACAATATTTAATATCCTGTAATAAACCATAATGGAAAAGAATGTATAGAAGAATATATATGTATAACTGAATCCACTTTGCCGTACACCAGAAACTAACACAACATTGTAAATTCAAACTATACTTCAATAAAATAAATTTTTAAAAAGTCACAGCACAACCCATTTTCTTTGGGAACAAGATTCACGTTGTTGGTCTTATTGAAGCAGCCTCCTAAAGATACCCCTGGATTGCCTTGAGAGGCTCACAAACCAAACATTCGCACCAGCAGACCCCATCCACAGGGCTCACCCTTAAAAAAAAATGTAAAGAGGATCTCCCTGCTGCTCCTCTCTTAAGCTTCCTCCAGTTGGTTTAATGACTTTTATTTTGGTAGAACTGCTCTGTATCAATTAAATATGCTGCCAATTATCCTGAGCCAATCTTGGCCACTGAGTGCCAATCATTAGAGTTTAACTTTATGGAAAGAAGACCTCTGAGGCCAGGTGAGCTTTAATTGCACTCTTTTGTTAGTTCAGAGCTTCATGTTATGCCAAGAAAGCATTAGCCTCATACCTTGTTTTATACTAGAGAAGACTGAATGGGGGAAAATTGTTCCTTTTCCCCCTATTCTAAATCACCCTTTCTTAATAGTTAAAGCTAACTTCTTATAAAACCTTAACAATGAAAACATCATGCTTGAAAGAAAGTCTCAGGTTCTTGGCACTGAGCATTGCCAGCCCTTCACGGTTAGATTTTCTTAGCTAGCTGTTCTTTTCCTTTCTGCAGGAATGCTTTCTGTTTTTATAGCCAAACGGGATGAGAGAAGCAAAACAGCAAGAGGTATTCATGTAGTCATGTTACATTAAATTTCTCTAACATACTGTTCCATTAGAGTTTCCTTCTTACTTACAGAATGCCATTGTGTATACATTAGGATTTCAGTCCTCCAAAGTAGGCCTGCTCACAAGAAATAGGAGATTAAAGAGCTGATGTCTCTATAGAAAAAGAAATAACATGTCAGTTGTGTTTATTTGTTGGGTTACATGATTTATGCTTTCTCATGTAAAGATGGAGCAGAGAAAAGAGGACACGTGACATTGTTTAGATAATCCCTAAAGAAAGTTGGAGTTCCTCCTTCAGGAAAAGGGTTGCCTTTCATTTAAAATATAAATGGTACTGACAGCTTATGGGGAAGAGAAAGACTTCTTATGTTCTAAGAAATGAATTCAAGATGCACCTAATTTAGTCTCCATAGAAGGAGGATATTTAGCATTCTAAGGGAGAAAGGAAAAAAGGGGAGAAGATTAAGGAAGAATCCCATAAAAACAAGGAATTTAGGGGCCCCTTCATAAACTTTATGTCCAAATAGATATGAAAAGGATCAATGCAATTTGAGTTTAGAGTACACATTTTAAATTCTTTGGTTGCCCAAAACACATTTTAATTCTTTTCCACTTCTCTTCCTTCTAATTAATTCTCTATTCCATGTGGATGATTAAATCAAATAAAACAATAATGCTGGGCAAAAACTTTAGAAAACTCTAACATGAAAAAGAAAATATGTTATATAAAATAGATAAACAGCAAGGACCTACTGTACGGCACATGGAACTATACTTAATATCTTGTAATAATCTATAATGAAAAAGAATCTGGAAAAGAATATATATATACATATATAACTGAATCACTTTGCTGTACACCTGAAACAGTGTAAATCAATTATACTTCAATTAAAAAAAAAGAAAATATGTTGATAAAGTTTCTAAATAGATACTCTCTTTTACCTAGTTGTCTTTTCTATTGGAAAAATAGGTGGCAAAGAAGTACAATTCGAGCTCTGCTTTCACAGTCCATGATTTCACAAGGTGCCCAAATGGTGCATATGATTATCATTAATAAGTATCAAAAAACTTTTGTATATTAAAGGACTACGACTTTATGCTAGGTGTTATATTCATTTTTTCTTTAAAATCATCATTGCCGCTTCACAGGAAGTTACACTCCAAAAGAGAAAATCCAGATGTGAATGTGTAGCAAGAAAAAAGAGAACCAACTAAAAACAAAACTGGTTTATTGATTGTGTTACAGAAGAGAAAAATCACAACACAAATACACACACACATTGATTAGTGTTACTGCAATAAACTTGCAGTAAAAGTGAAGATATAACAATGTACCTTCTAGAAATCTATTAGGGGACAACTTATACCATCTTTAGCACTTGGAGAATGGGAACCACATCTTTTTACCCCCAAGTAAGCCCTTTGGTGGATGGTCTGCCTGCCCTAAACCAAAGTCCTCCAATGTGGTCACAGAATGAGGCTATTAATTCATTGCAAATTGTCCCTTCTCTTATTGGGAAACTTAAAGTCCCTGAAACTTGATGTATGTTCATCTTACAAGCAAGAGCTTTGTTTACAACAATTAGTAGCAAGAGGGTCTTAGGTTGATACCAAGAACCAGATTATTACCTCTCAAAAAATTATCCTCCCGAAGGAGAAAGATTCGTATTAAAAGGGGAGGATTTCAAAGTCGCTTTAGAGCTGTGCCTCTGGGTGTTATTTTTCAGGCATCATAAAGCATTTGTATTCAGCTGCTTTTTGATCCAAGTAAAACACTCCTAAAGATAAGTGAGGTTTGTTTCCTGAGTTAAGGATATCTTTAAGTGACAGACGCAGGACAATAAAAGGCCTTTTTCAGGAGCATATAAACTGGAACAAGGACAAACAAATTTCAAGACTGTTGAGAGACTGAGAAACCTAACAGGACACCTCACATTTAACACATTCTCAGTGGACTTCAGACTTCCTGGCTGTTCCTGAACTATTTCCCGTGAAGCAAGGCATCATATATCACTGTCAAAACACACTCTGGCTGCTACTTTCCACAGCACTCGGACAAGCCCTCAACAACTCAGTATACTGGAGACCAGGGCTTGGAAGAGCAGGCAGTTTTAACTTGTGGGAATGACCTCACCATCGCCCGTTGTGCATATGCATTCATTCACTCGTTCATTCAAGAGACATCTGAGCTCTGCCTCTTCTAGTAATGGTTCCCAATCCTGACTAACCATCAGAATCACCTGGCCCTTCTACCCGCTGTTGATTTGGTGGGTGTGGAGTGGGGCCTGTGCATCTTGGTTTTTAAACTGTGCAGAGCCAGATTTGGAACCTCTCTAGTGTTTTCAGGATATCATTGATGAGAGGAGACTTACTTGCAGAGGGAGATCATCTTTATTCCCCAAATTCTTGAGCTACCCCTTCATGCCAATAGCCTATTCTGTTCCTTTCTTCTTACTGAGGTCCAGGGCCTTTCTAGGTGAGGGTCAGTGGTGAAAAGATTGATGGCAGAGAGGGGAGACAGAAGGAAGGAGAAGGTTAAAAAATGAAGGTCTGGCTACCTCTCACCATTTTACTGCTGCTCCTATTCTAGTTTCTAATAATGGTAAAGTATTTATAACAGACTAAGCCTCCTGCCAGTAACAATTACAAACTCTGGACAAAATATAAAAACCAGTCATTTGAAGGCACTGGGGAGGAACCAAAAACAGGCAGGAACAAGAGAACATTCATACCCTGAAAAAAGGAAAACACACTTGTTGAGATCCACATTTATCCGGGGTACTTCCCAACGTGTGGAGGATACACTCAAGTAAAGGGGCAGTTTTGCTGGGCTTGGCACTCAGGACCAGTGTTCAGGGCTCTCAGAAAGGCTGAATATTGGTCAGGGAAAGTCCATAAAGAAGAGAGTCACAGATGGGGGTTGCAATATTTTCATACAAACTCTCAAATCCTTAGCTGACTCCTGACGTGCTGGGTGAAAATCCAAGGATCTAGTGGAGAGCAACAGCTGGAAGTATGAAAGAGCTGAGTAGAGATGTCAACAGTTGCCTAATACTGGAAAGACAGAGTCCCTCCAATTGAGAGGAGCCCGGTAAACAATTTGAACATTCCACTGAAATCCTAGAAGGGCCATAGCTTATGAATAAGAACCATATCCAAAGGCTAAGGGCTATGCTTATTAATACTGACCCTATTAAGATTCAGATCTATCCTTATAAACACCTGACTAAATTACCCAAGACTTACTCAAACCTGAAGGATCTCGTACTCAAAGCCATTTTTTAAGAACATGGGCTAATTCTGCTGCACCAGTCCTTGCAATGCTCACATTGCTAATTAATAAACCTAATGGGAAATGCTACTGATTTAAGACCTCAGAGAAATCAAAATAATTATGATTCTTAGATTCATCATATTCCTACCCAAATACTACCTTGTTCTCCATTCCCTCCACAAGTAATTATTTTATGGCAGTGGATATATGTGCAGCATTCTTTAGCAACCGGTAGTTAAGAAGAATTGGTTGCTTTCTTGCTTGAGGACTTGAGGGGCTTGAGGACATGTGCAAATATCACGGGGCTTGAGGACTTATGGAATCACCCTCATATTTTTCTCAGTGTCCAAGTAAATGACCTTAATGATTCCATTTTCCCATGAGAATCCACTCTAATACAACAGGTAGATAATTTATTGCTGTATTCTCCTGATCCGAGTTGTTCGCAGGAAGGCTTCAAATATCTCTTAATAAAATTGACTGAAAAAGGACATAAAGCATCTAGAGAAAAGTTACAACTCTATGTAATTTTGGTATCCATAACTGAAAACTTGTAACTACAAACTAACTATAAAATATGAAACTACTTAATTTTGGTCATGATCTGTCTATAGGCAGACACTCTCTGTCCTCCTCCAAAATAAAAACTATTCCATTATATTCAAGCGCCTAAACTCAAAAACAACTGAGAGGATATTCAGGATTGCCCAAACAAGAGTACTAAAACATGAATCCAGAACCCTTCCTAAGGTAGAAGCTCCCCACAGCAACTCTATACTTTGCATATCCCTAATTGTGCCAAACCCTTCTAATCGTTCAGGGAAGACAAGGTTGCCTAATAGGTGTGTTAATTTAGTATATGTGCTGCCGAAGTGAGTACTAGGTGTGTTAACTTAGTAGAGAGGTTCACACCAGAAGTCTGTTGCCTATCTGAACAACTCTTTTGATCTGGAGTCACAACCCACCCTCCCTGCCCGCATATGAGGGCAGCAGCATCTAATTGATCAAAGCTTCTGCTCTAGGCTGATGAGCGCTTACTTCTGCACTAACTCTGCATTCCATGTGCTGTGCAATCCCTGATACTTATAGGCAACACTCAGCTTTTCTGTCAGCTGCTGTACGGCTTAGGAAATTCTTCACTGTGCACTTCACGTATCGCAGCTTAACGTCATTCATATTTTAATTCCACCACTCACTTCCCCTTCTAGATGAAGAGGAATCCATGACTGTTTAATGATATCTTGGGGATTAAGAATGCCTAAATCCTACCAAATATAAACATCTGCTTACCCTATTACCTAGAAAAATACCCAAGAGAAATTAGTGCATCTGTCCACCAGAATACAATAATATTCATAGCAGCTTTATTCAGAATTAAGAGTAGCAATAGCTCAAGTGTCCGTCAAAAGGAGAATAAATAAATTAATTGTGGAATATATATACAATGGAATGCCACATGACAATAAATATAACAAACTATTGATGAACTCAGAGACATTATACTGCACAAAAGCAGCCAAAAGGAAATGACTATCCACTGTACAATTCCACTTACACGAAATTCAAGAACAAGCAAAACTAACTGATGGTGGTAGAAGTCAGAATGGCGGTTACCTCTGGACAAGAAGGGGTATGTTTTAACTGGGAAGGGGGCACAAAGGAACCTTCTGAAGTGCTAGGAAATGTTCTATTTCCAGCTGGGAGGTAGTTACACAGGTATGTATACACGTGTGAAAATTCACTGAGCTCTCCAGGATGAGCACTTTTCTGTGTAAATTATATACTTCAGGAAAAAGCAAAAACTATATACATAAGAATGCCCAGGTCAAATCTTAGTCAATTCTAATTTAAGTCTGTTTGTAGATGGCTCTTATCTTAAAAAGGATAAAGGCACTTCCTGAGCAGGATACACTGTCACCACTGAACACGCAGCTACCAAAGCTGCTCCGTTTTGCCTAATGTTCAATCTGCCCATGTGAATGAACTGATTTCTCTGACTTGCACTCTGGCAAATGGAGAAATGGTAAACATTAAACAGACTTATATGAATTTGGAATTGTTCATAACTTTGGGATGCTATGGGAAAAAAAGGGGATTTTTGGTTTCTTAAGATACCTTAATGAAAATGGTAAAGATATTAATGATTCACTAAAAGCTATTCGATATTGAAAAACACCTGTCAGTTAAGGGAGATACTCATAGACAATACCTTCTTCCAGAAACCAATGAATGCCCTTGCTAACTCACATTCTAACAAGCAGCTTTTATTACCCCAACTATGAGTTCTACCAAATTGACATGTATCCCCACCAAACTTGGAAGGAAAACTGGCTCAATTTAGACTCGCTATAATTGGCTCATAACAGTCAACCCAAACTTCTGAAAAACAATATTGGCAATCACAGGGACATTTTCTCCATAAAGATGCGTTCTGAGAATTTCCTGACAACTGCTCAGGAGTACCACAATCCAACCAGTGGATGCTAATTAAATTTCCCATGATTTTCTACATCAGGAACAAATCAAGTTCCACAGTAGATAAATAATGGAAAACTTTTCAAAATTTGACTAGGAAGTGGTAAAATTACATCTTACCCGTGCTAACATAACCCAGGTCAACCCGAGAGGGTCAAGACAAAATACAGAAACTCCTTCTCGAGGCCCTTTGAACATTTAGTAACCGATTTTATACAACTACCCAGGTCTCTAGGCTATATTTACTATCAGTAGTCTGTAAGTTTTCAGGATGGAAAAACCCATTCCTTGATGAGAAGCTACAGATGTTACAGTTGTTAGACTTTGTGTTCCTAGCATGGGGAATGCCTACTGTCCTACCCAGTGACTGTGGAACTCATTTCACTGTAACAGTCATATACGAACTCTGCAGGATTTCTCTCCTAACATAAAAACTGTACTCCCCATGCAGGAAAGGTAGAAAGAATAAATGAGACACTGAAGATAAAACTGTCCCAGTCAGGGGTTGGCAAACTACAGCCCATGGGACAAATCTGGCCTACAGACTCTTCATACGGTCCACAAGCTAAAAAAGTGTTTCTTACATATTTTAAGATTTTGTTTAAAAAAAAAAAGGAGGAGGAAGAGAATATGGAATATGTGACAGAGATTATATTTGGCCTTCAAAGCCTATATAAAATTTACTATCTGGCCCTTCAATGAGAAAATTTGCTGACTCCTAAACTATCAAAAATCTTTAATCTGCCTTAGTCTAATGTTTTGTCAGTATTGTTAACAGCCCCATGATCACCTCCTCAGAGCTCATACAGATTGTTTTCCATAGGATATCATTACAGGATGTCCTATGTGATTGGGGAAAACGCCACCAATCACTCTATTTTGTTGCATGCAGATCTAGCTGAATACTGTAAGAAGTCAATCTAGTGTACTGTCTTATGCTCAACATGCACAAGCCACCTTTCCAAAAGAGACATCATCCACATCTTCGTATGACTCCTAGTTCAGTGACCAGGTTCACCAGAAAAGATATCAGTGTGTGTTTAATTGCAAAAATGGCCACAAATTCTTCCCATCCCATATGCATGCTTCTTTGTATGTGACTGCAGATCTTTCCATAAGGAGATGGAGACTATTTCTCTATTCTTTGAGTCTGGGCTTGGAAATGACTTGCTTTGGCCAACAAGGCATTAACAACATGACCCAAGCAGAGGTTTGAAAACTGCTCGCACATTGGAGTTTGCCCTCTCTTGCTGCTCTTAGGAACCCTCAACCAGTATCACGTGAATGAGCTCAGGCTAGCCTGCTAGATGATGGGCCCAGTTACCTCCGTTGCCCTGCCAACAGCCAGCAACCGCCAGATGTGTGAATGAGACCATCGACTATCAGCGGACTATAAATGCGTGTATGAGGCCAGACAACACCATGAGGAGCAGAGCAGAGCAAAGCTATCCCAGCTGATCCCAGCCAAATCGCTCCACAGAATCATGAATAAATAAATGGTCGTTTTAAGCCACCTAGTCTGGGGGTGGTTTGTTTTGCAGAAAATACTAAGTGATATAGATGCAAAAACGCTTTAAATTACTGAAAGGAGCCATTTCAGGTCCTCTTGACAACAGCTACAGAAGTCTACCCAGGGTGTAATATGTCATAATGAAAAGGAACTTCCAACTCAGACCAATAGACGTTCACTCCCATGACAGACTGCAAGTTGAGGCTAACCAAAGAAGCCTCCAGAAGCGGATGGCTTCAAGGCACAAACAGGTTATCGGAGACCTTTCTGATCAAGCAGACAACTTCAGAAGTGCAAATTCCACCCAAGACAATGAAACAAAACCAGAACTTTATTATATCCAATCAAACCTACTGCCTTCCTTGTAAGACTGTTAATATGTCACTATGGACTACTGACTTCCTTCTCTGTGTTTTCTATGACTCCACTTTTCTTCATTTTCCCCTCCCTTTTCTGAAACAAAATATATTACTTCCTCACCTTGTTTCTAAGAATGTTTCCTCATCTACTAACCTGACCTCTTGCTGGGCCTGTTACCCATTTCCAACTCCAGGGGTCACTCAAATCATAGGAATACCTCTGCTTAACACTAGCAAACAGCCCGTCAAGAGTATGATCTGAACATCTCCTTTATACTTACAGTGATTATCTCCCAACCCAGACATTCAGGCTGGTTGTTATAATTATATAGAATTACACACAGCCAATATTTTATCCAGAGAGAAAAATCAACCCAATCACCTTTTAAAATAATCCTGAGTGTCTATGGTACTTTCATAACCCATGCAAAGAGGAAATAAAAATACTTACCAAGCTTACCAAGAAATCCCATTAAACTATCCCCATGGTAGAAATACCTCCTCACTTGATACTTATTCCTAATGCAACATCTCGTGAAAAATAGAAAAGAAAAATATATCTTCATTCAGGAAAAGCAGGCTACAAAGTGTCGACTGAAATCCTTATCACTGTTTGTCATAATGATTCAGGGAAAAAGACATACACTTTCAACTCTTTACATATAGATCATATCAATTGTGCAGCGCCAGGCCTGTTCTTTATCTGTGACCTCTATGCATACCAAGAACTATTCCTGGGACTTCTTACCAGTTCCCTTCAAGATTTTAAATCCTGTTCAGTCTCACTATCTGGGTCTCTTCAGAGGTCTCAGAGAAGTGACCTCCCAGAAGTTTAGAGGAGTCTATTGATTTGCTTGAGGGTTTTTACCTAGGTTAGGGGTCCCTGAATTTAAGAGATGTGTCAGTAATTTATCCCTTACTTTGGTTGAAACTATTAAATGAGACAATTCACACTATAATAATCCAGCAAAAGAGGTTTGATTTGTTTGCTTTCCATCACATAGCTTTACAATATTTATTGGCCTCACCAGGGGGACATCTGCACCCTAGCTAATATTTCCGATTGTTTCTAGGTAAACACTTCAGTACAAGAAGAAATAATACCTTTAAAAAGTAGACACAGGAACTTCCCTGGTGGTCCAGTGGTAAAGAATCCGCCTTCTAATGCAGGAGACACAGGTTCGATCCCTGGTCGGGGAACTAAGATCCCACATGGCCACGAGACAACTAAGCCTGCAGGCCACAACTAGAGAGCCCACGTGCCACAAAAACTACAGATCCCATGTGCTCTGGAGCCTGTGCACCACAACTAGAGAGAAGTCCGCACACCACAATGAAGAGCTCGCACGCCGCCAACGAAAGATCCCGCATGCTGCAACAGAGATCCCACATGCCGCAACTAAGACCCAACACAGCCAAAAATAACTAAAATAAATTAATTTTTTTAAAAGTACAGACACAGGCTGATTACTCTCAAAGGTTTGACAGTCTGAGACTTGGAATCTATTCTCCTGGCATGGGCTAGGTCAAGTAAAAAACTGGCCTCCTGAAATTTTCTGAACTGTAATGATGGGATTTCTCATTATAATATTCATTTTTTCCAATGCATCTGTAAGAGAGTTTTAAAAACTGCTGTAGGAGTCGGCGGGAAGATGGCGTAAGAGAAAGACGTGGAGATCGCCTTCCTCCTCACGGATACACCAGAAATACATCTACACGTGGAACAACTCCTACAGAACACCTACTGAAGGCTGGCAGAAGACCTCAGAGCTCCCAAAAGGCAAGAAACTCCCCACGTACCTGGGTAGGGCAAAAGAAAAAAGAAAAAACAGAGACAAAAGAATAAGGACGGCACCTGCATCAGTGGGAGGGAGCTGTGAAGGAGGAAAAGTTTCCACACACTAGGAAGCCCCTCCGCGGGCGGAGACTGCGGGAGGCGGAGGGGGGAGCTTCGGGACCGCGGAGTGGTGCACAGCGACGGGTGCGGAGGGCAAAGCGGGGAGATTCCTGCACAGACGATCGGTGCCGACCGGCACTCACCAACCCGAGAGGCTTGTCTGCTCACCCGCCGGGGCGGGCGGAGCTGCGAGCTGAGGCTCGGGTTTCGGTTTTGGACGGAGCGCAGGGACAGGACTGGAGTTGGCGGCTTGAGCATAGCCTGAAGGGGTTGGTGCGCCACGACTAGCCAGGAGGGAGTTCGGGGAAAAGCCTGCACCGGCCGAAGAGGCAAGAGACTTTTTCTTCCCTCTTTGTTTCCTGGTGCGCGAGGAGAGGGGTTTAAGAGCGCTGCTTAAAGGAACTCCAGAGACGGGCGCGAGCCGCGGCTAAAAGCGCGAACCCCAGAGACGGGCGCGAGCCGCGGCTGAGGGGGCGAGACCCCGAGACGGGCGCGAGCCGCGGCGGGAAGCGCGAGCCCCAGAGACGGGCGCGAGCCGCGGCTGAAACCGCGGAGCCCAGAGACGGGCGGGAGACGCTGGGGCTGCTGCTGCCGCCACCAGGGGGGCTGTGTGCGAGCACAGGTCACTCTCCGCGCCCCTCTTCCACGGAGCCTGTGCAGGCCGCCACTGCCAGGTTCCCGGGATCCAGGGACAACTTCCCCGGGAGTACGCACGGCGGGTCTCAGGCCGGTGCAGCGTCACGCCGGCCTCTGCCGCAGCGTCACGCCGCCTCTGCCGCCGCAGGCCTGCCCCGCACGCAGTGCCCCGCCTTCCCCCATCCCCCAACCCCCGGCCTGAGTGAGCCGGAGCTCCCGAATCAGCGGCTCCTTTAACCCCGTCCTGTCTGAGCAAAAAACAGACGCCCTCCAGCGACCTGCGCGCAGGGGCAGGGCCGGGTACAAAGCTGAGCTCCTGTGAGCTGTGAGAGCAGGGAGGAGAGGGGGAGGTCTCTCCCGGCAGCCGCGGAGGCGGCGGATTGAAGCTCCACAATCAACTTGATGTGCCCTGCATTGTGGAATACCTGAATAGACAGGGAGTGATCCCAAATTGAAGAGGGGGAATTTAGGAGCGAGATCTGTGATTTTTTTCCCTTTTCCTCTTTTTGTGAATGTGTGCGTGTATGCGTCTGTGTGAGATCTTGTCTGTATACTCTTGCTTCCACCATTTGTCCTAGGGCTCTATCCGTCCATGGTTTTTTTTTTTTAAAAAAAAATTTTTTTTTTTAATAATTAATTTTAATTGTAATAACTTTATTGAACTTTACCTTCGTTCTTTCTTTCTTTCCTTCCCTCCTTCCCTCCTTTAGACAGCGAATCACCCCAGGTTGAGGGGGTGGTCTCTGGGAGCAGGATTTATGATTTTTCCCCCTTTGCCTCTCTTTGTGAACGTGTATGTGTATGCTTCTGAGTAAGATTTTCTCTGTATAGCTTTGCTTCCAACAGTTGTCCTAGGGCTCTATCCGTCCATGGTTTTTTTAAAAAAAAATTTTTTTTTTCTTAATAATTAATTTTAATTGTAATAACTTTATTATACTTTACCTTCGTTCTTTCTTTCTTTCCTTCCTTCCTTCCCTCCTTTAGACAACAAATCACCCCAAATTGAGGAGGTGGTCTCTGGGAGCAGGATTTATGATTTTTCCCCCTTTGCCTCTCTTTGTGAACGTGTATGTGTATGCTTCTGTGTAAGATTTTCTCTGTATAGCGTTGCTTCCAACATTTGTCCTAGGGCTCTATCCATCCATGGTTTTTTAAAAAAAAAAAATTTTTTTTTCTTAATAATTAATTTTAATTGTAATAACTTTATTGTACTTTACCTTCGTCCTTTCTTTCTTTCCTTCCTTCCTTCCCTCCTTTAGACAGCGAATCACCCCAGGTTGAGGAGGTGGTCTCTGGGAGCAGGATTTATGATTTTTCCCCCTTTGCCTCTCTTTGTGAACACGTATGTGTATGCTTCTGTGTAAGATTTTCTCTGTATAGCTTTGTTTCCAACATTTGTCCTAGGGTTCTATCTATTCTTTTTTTTTTTTTTTTTTCTTTCTAAATATTTTTTAGTACAATAACTATATTATACTTTATTTTTACTGTATCTTCTTTCTTCCTGTCTTTTTTCCTTCTTTCCCTCCTTCCTTCCTCCCTTCCTCCCTCCCTCCCTCCCTCCTTTCTTTCCTTCATTGCTTCTTTCTTCCTTCCTTCCTTTCCTCCTTTCCTTCTTTCTTTCCTCAAACTTCTACTAATTCTCTCTACATTTTCTCCTTCTTTCCCTCCTACCTTCCTTCCTTCCTCCCTCCCTCCCTCCTTTCTTTCCTTCTTTGCTTCTTTCTTCCTTCCTTCCTCTCCTTTCCTTCTCTCTTTCCTCAAACTTCTACTAATTCTCTCTACATTTTCTCCTTCTTTCCCTCCTTCCTTCCTTCCTTCCTCCCTCCCTCCCTCCTTTCTTTCCTTCTTTGCTTCTTTCTTCCTTCCTTCCTTTCCTCCTTTCCTTCTTTCTTTCCTCATACTTCTAATAATTCTCTCTACTTTTCCTCCCTTTTATTCTGAGCCGTGTGGATGAAAGGCTCTTGGTGCTCCAGCCCAGGAGGCAGGGCTCTGCCTCTGAGGTAGGAGAGCCAACTTCAGGACACTGATCAACAAGAGACCTCCCAGCTCCACATAATATTAAACGGTGGAAATCTCCCAGAGACCTCCATCTTAACACCAGCACCCAGCTTCACTCAACGACCAGCAAGCCACAGTGCTGGACAACCTATGCCAAACAACTAGCAAAACAGGAACACAACCCCACCCATTAGCAGAGAGGCTGCCGAAAATCATAACAAGGCCACAGACACCCCAAAACACACCACCAGACGTGAACCTGCCCACTAGAGAGACAAGATCCAGCCTCATCCAGCACAACACAGGCACTAGTCCCCTCCACCAGGAAGCCTACACAACCCGCTGAAACAACCTTAGCCACTGGAGACAGACATCAAAAACAACGGGAACTACGAACGTGCAGCCTGCAAAAAGGAGACCCCAAATACAGTAAGATAAGCAAAATGAGAAGACAGAAAAACACACAGCAGATGAAGGAGCAAGATAAAAACCCACCAGACCTAACAAATGAAGAGGAAATAGGCAATCTACCTGAAAAAGAATTCAGAATAATGATAGTAAGGATGATCCGAAATCTTGGAAGTAGAATGGACAAAATGCAAGAAACAGTTAACAAGGACCTACAAGAACTAAAGATGAAACAAGCAACGATGAACAACGCAATAAATGAAATTAAAAGTACTCTAGAAAGGATCAATAGCAGAATAACTGAGGCAGAAGAACGGATAAGTGACCTGGAAGATAAAGTAGTGGAAATAACTACTGCAGAGCAGAATAAAGAAAAAAGAATGAAAAGAACTGAGGACAGTCTGAGAGAGCTCTGGGACAACATGAAACGCACCAACATTCGAATTATAGGGGTTCCAGAAGAAGAAGAAAAAAAGAAAGGGACTGAGAAAATATTTGAAGAGATTATAGTTGAAAACTTCCCTAATATGGGAAAGGAAATAGTTAATCAAGTCCAGGAAGCACAGAGAGTCCCATACAGGATAAATACAAGGAGAAATACGCCAAGACACATATTAATCAAACTATCAAAAATTAAATACAAAGAAAGCATATTAAAAGCAGCAAGAGAAAAACAACAAATAACACACAAGGGAATCCCCATAAGGTTAACAGCTGATCTCTCAGCAGAAACCCTACAAGCCAGAAGGGAGTGGCAGGACATACTGAAAGTGATGAAGGAGAAAAACCTGCAACCAAGACTACTCTACCCAGCAAGGATCTCATTCAGATTTGATGGAGAAATTAAAACCTTTACAGACAAGCAAAAGCTGAGAGAGTTCATTACCACCAAACCAGCTTTACAACAAATGCTAAAGGAACTTCTCTAGATAAGAAATGCAAAAGAAGGAAACGACCTATAATAACGGACCCAAAACAATATAGAAAATGGGAATAGGAACATACATATCGATAATTACCTTAAATGTAAATGGACTAAATGCTCCCACCAAAAGACACAGATTGGCTGAATGGATACAAAAACAAGACCCTTATATATGCTGTCTACAAGAGACCCACCTCAGACCTCGAGACACATACAGACTGAAAGTAAGGGGATGGAAAAAGATATTCCATGCAAATGGAAACCAAAAGAAAGCTGGAGTAGCAATTCTCATATCTGACAAAATAGACTTTAAAATAAGGACTATTAAAAGGGATAAAGAAGGACACTACATAATGATCAAGGGATCGATCCAAGAAGAAGATATAACAATTGTAAATATTTATGCACCCAACATAGGAGCACCTCAATACATAAGGCAAATACTAACAGCCATAAAAGGGGAAATTGACAGTAACACATTCATAGTAGGGGACTTTAACACCCCACTTTCACCCATGGACAGATCATCCAAAATGAAAATAAATAAGGAAACACAAGCTTTAAATGATACATTAAACAAGATGGACTTAATTGATATTTATAGGACACTCCATCCAAAAACAACAGAATACACATTTTTCTCAAGTGCTCATGGAACATTCTCCAGGATAGATCATATCATGGGGCACAAATCAAGCCTTGGTAAATTTAAGAAAACTGAAATTGTATCAAGTATCTTTTCTGACCACAACGCCATGAGACTAGATATCAATTACAGGAAAAGATCTGTAAAATATACAAACACATGGAGGCTAAACAATACACTACTTAATAATGAAGTGATCACTGAAGAAATCAAAGAGGAAATAAAAAAATACCTAGAAACAAATGACAATGGAGACACAACGACCCAAAACCTATGGGATGCAGCAAAAGCAGTTCTAAGGGGGAAGTTTATAGCAATACAAGCCCACCTTAAGAAGCAGGAAACATCTCGAATAAACAACCTAACCTTGCACCTCAAGCAATTAGAGAAAGAAGAACAAAAAAGCCCCAAAGCTAGCAGAAGGAAAGAAATCATAAAAATCAGATCAGAAATAAATGAAAAAGAAATGAAGGAAACGATAGCAAAGATCAATAAAACTAAAAGCTGGTTCTTTGAGAAGATAAACAAAATAGATAAACCACTAGCCAGACTCATCAAGAAAAAAAGGGAGAAGACTCAAATCAATAGAATTAGAAATGAGAAAGGAGAAATAACAACTGACACTGCAGAAATAAAAAAAATCATGAGAGATTACTACAAGCAACTCTATGCCAATAAAATGGACAATCTGGAAGAAATGGACAAATTCTTAGAAATGCACAACCTACCCAGACTGAATCAGGAAGAAATAGAAAATATGAACAGACCAATCACAAGCACTGAAATTGAAACTGTGATTAAAAATCTTCCAACAAACAAAAGCCCAGGACCAGATGGCTTCACAGGTGAATTCTATCAAACGTTTAGAGAAGAGCTAACACCTATCCTTCTCAAACTCTTCCAAAATATAGCAGAGGGAGGAACACTCCCAAATTCCTTCTACGAGGCCACCATCACCTTGATACCAAAACCAGACAAGGATGTCACAAAGAAAGAAAACTACAGGCCAATATCACTGATGAACATAGATGCAAAAATCCTCAACAAAATACTAGCAAACAGAATCCAACAGCACATTAAAAGGATCATACACCATGATCAAGTGGGGTTTATTCCAGGAATGCAAGGATTCTTCAATATACGCAAATCTATCAATGTGATAAACCATATTAACAAATTGAAGGAGAAAAACCATATGATCATCTCAATAGATGCAGAGAAAGCTTTCGACAAAATTCAACACCCATTTATGATAAAAACCCTCCAGAAAGTAGGCATAGAGGGAACTTTCCTCAACATAATAAAGGCCATATATGACAAGCCCACAGCAAACATCATCCTCAATGGTGAAAAACTGAAAGCATTTCCACTAAGATCAGGAACAAGACAAGGTTGCCCACTCTCACCACTCTTATTCAACATAGTTTTGGAAGTTTTAGCCACAGCAATCAGAGAAGAAAAGGAAATAAAAGGAATCCACATCGGAAAAGAAGAAGTAAAGCTGTCACTGTTTGCAGATGACATGATACTATACATAGAGAATCCTAAAGATGCTACCAGAAAACTACTAGAGCTAATCAATGAATTTGGTAAAGTAGCAGGATACAAAATTAATGCACAGAAATCTCTGGCATTCCTATATACTAATGATGAAAAATCTGAAAGTGAAATCAAGAAAACACTCCCATTTACCATTGCAACAAAAAGAATAAAATATCTAGGAATAAACCTACCTAAGGATACAAAAGACCTGTATGCAGAAAATTATAAGACACTGATGAAAGAAATTAAAGATGATACAAATAGATGGAGAGATATACCATGTTCTTGGATGGGAAGAATCAACATTGTGAAAATGACTCTACTACCCAAAGCAATCTACAGATTCAATGCAATCCCTATCAAGCTACCACTGGCATTTTTCACAGAACTAGAACAAAAAATTTCGCAATTTGTATGGAAACACAAAAGACCCCGAATAGCCAAAGCAATCTTGAGAACGAAAAAAGGAGCTGGAGGAATCAGGCTCCCTGACTTCAGACTATACTACAAAGCAACAGTAATCAAGACAGTATGGTACTGGCACAAAAACAGAAAGATAGATCAGTGGAACAGGATAGAAAGCCCAGAGATAAACCCACGCACATATGGACACCTTATCTTTGATAAAGGAGGCAGGATTGTACAGTGGAGAAAGGACAGCCTCTTCAATAAATGGTGCTGGGAAAACTGGACAGGTACATGTAAAAGTATGAGATTAGATCACTCCCTAACACCATACACAAAAATAAGCTCAAAATGGATTAAAGACCTAAATGTAAGGCCAGAAACTATCAAACTCTTAGAGGAAAACATAGGAAGAACACTCTATGACATAAATCACAGCAAGATCCTTTCTGACCCACCTCCTAGAGTAATGGAAATAAAAACAAAAATAAACAAATGGGACCTAATGAAACTTCAAAGCTTTTGCACAGCAAAGGAAACCATAATCAAGACCAAAAGACAACCCTCAGAATGGGAGAAAACATTTGCAAATGAAGCAACTGACAAAGGATTAATCTCCAAAATTTACAAGCAGCTCATGCAGCTCAATAACAAAAAAACAAACAACCCCATCCAAAAGTGGGCAGAAGACCTAAACAGACATTTCTCCAAAGAAGATATACAGAATGCCAACAAACACATGAAAGAATGCTCAACATCATTAATCATTAGAGAAATGCAAATCAAAACTACAATGAGATATCATCTCACACCAGTCAGAATGGCCATCATCAAAAAATCTAGAAACAATAAATGCTGGAGAGGGTGTGGAGAAAAGGGGACACTCTTGCACTGCTGGTGGGAATGTGAATTGGTTCAGCCACTATGGAGAACAGTATGGAGGTTCCTTAAAAAACTACAAATAGAGGGCTTCCCTGGTGGCGCAGTGGTTGAGAGTCCGCCTGCCGATGCAGGGGACGCGGGTTCGTGCCCCGGTCTGGGAGGATCCCACATGCCGCGGAGCGGCTGGGCCCGTGAGCCATGGCCGCTGAGCCTGCGCGTCCGGAGCCTGTCCTCCGCAACGGGAGAGGCCACAACAGTGAGAGGCCCGCGTAACGCATAAAAAAAAAAAAAAAAAAAAAAAAAAAAAAAAAACTACAAATAGAATTACCATATGACCCAGCAATCCCACTACTGGGCATATACCCTGAGAAAACCAAAATTCAAAAAGAGTCATGTACCAAAATGTTCATTGCAGCTCTATTTACAATAGCCCGGAGATGGAAAGAACCTAAGCGCCCATCATCGGACGAATGGATAAAGAAGATGTGGCACATATACACAATGGAATATTACTCAGCCTTAAAAAGAAATGAAATTGAGTTATTTGTAATGAGATGGATAGACCTAGAGTCTGTCATACAAAGTGAAGTAAGTCAGAAAGACAAAGACAAATACCGTATGCTAACACATATATATGGAATTTAAGGGGAAAAAATGTCATGAAGAACCTAGGGATAAGACAGGAATAGAGGCGCAGACCTACTGGAGAACGGACTTGAGGATATGGGGAGGGGGAAGGGTGAGTTTTGACGGGGCGGGGGAGAGTCATGGATATGTACACACTAACAAACGTAGTAAGGTGGATAGCTGGGGGGAAGCAGCCGCAGGGCACGGGGATGTTAGCTCGGGGCTTTGGGACAGCCTGGAGGGGTGGGAGGGGGAGAGTGGGAGGGAGGTAGACGCAAGAGGGAAGACACATGGGAGCACATGTATGTGTATGGCTGATTCACTTTGTTGTAGATCAGAGGCTAACACACTATTGTAAAGCAATTATACCCCAATAAAGATGTTAAAAAAAAAAAACAAACAAACAAAAAAAAAACTGCTGTATAACTGATGTTAGGTGACCAAAAGGTGATTCCACACTAGGAAGAGACAATTCCTTGGTCAACCTTCATTCTCCAGGAGAGGCAGATGACCAAAGGGAGAGAATGACGAATCCTGAGATGGCTACCCAGCCTGGGCCATAAGTATCCACACCGCACTGTGTGTCCAATAGCCTTCAGAGTTAATTTTTGTTAAACAGATATATATATGGATGTATAGTAGAAAAGAATATTTCAGTGGGTTTCTTCTTAGCAACATCACAGAAGTTCAAGTTACTCATCTATAAGGAAATGATGGCTTCAGGACATTTTTTAAAAGTTGTTTCAAAAAATGTTTCAACTACAGAATTATTCTTGGATCGGGGGCAGTAATCCACCACAAACTAAGAAATGCTATTTTATTTATTTTTTAGAAAAATGTTGAGCTTTTAATAGAAAAACTAAAAAACTTTTAAATATATGTTTAATATTTTAAAAGAAAAATTAAGAGATCAGAAATATGCAAGTGATAAGAAATATACTGATGTAATCAGTATATTTTGAAAATAAAAACATTTTTTCAAGATTCTATTAAAATGCACAAAAAGCAAATTTATTTTAGGATTTAAACCAACGAAACATTTAAAATACCTGTTACCCTGGCATGTAAGCCCAACAATAGTAACAGCCTTGATCTTGATAGAGTCTACTTATTAATAGCATGTCTTTTAAATAGTTCATTCTGGAAGATAGAAATTATAAAATTAAAAATAAAATGAACGTTTTAAAGCTTGTAACATCAAAATTACCATTTACTTTAAAAAAAAATTTTTTTAAACCATTTACTTTTACTTACATAATTTTACTCCAAGAAGTTTGAGGTGCTTGGCAGAATATATGAATATATACAGCTGGAAACTCGGCCAGAAATAATCCTACAAACAAACAAAATACTGATGAAAAGATACTAAACTTTTTTTTTTAAGAAAAGCTCAAGTACATACAGAGTGGAATAAATCAAAGATTATACTTCTACCTTAAACTAGAAAAGGCAGGTTTTCTGATTAGGGTGAAAAAACTACCAACACCTTTAAATAAAAAATGCTTTTGCTAAAAAGCAGTTCTAAGAAGGAAGTTTATAGCGATATAAGATTACCTCAGGAAACAAGAAAAATATCAACCTAACCTTACACTAAAGGAACTAGAGAATGAACAACAAACAAAACTCAAAATTAGTAGAAAGAAAGAAATAATAAAGATCAGAGCAGAAATAAATGAAATAGAGACTAAAAAACCCGTAGAAAAGATCAATGAAACTAAAAGCTGGTTCTTTGAAAACATAAACAAAATTGCTAAATCTTTAGACAGACTCATCAAGAAGAAAAGGGAGAGGGCCCAAATCAATAAAATTAGAAATGAAAAAGAAGTTACAGCCGACACCACAGAAACACAAAGGACCATAAGAGACTACTACAAGCAACTATATACCAATAAAATGGACAACCTAGAAGAAACGAACAAATTCTTAGAAAAATACAATCTCCCAAAACTGAACCAGGAAGAAACAGAAAATATGAACAGACCAATTACCAGTATTGAAATTGAATCACTAATTTAAAAACTCCCAACAAACAAAAGTCCAGGACAAGATGGCTTCAAGGGTAATTTCTACCAAACATTTAGAAAAGAGTAAACACCTATCCTTCTGAAACAGTTCCAAATAATTATAGAGAAAGGAACACTTCTGAACTCATTCTATGAGACCACCAACACCCTGACATCAAAACCAGACAAAGATATCACAAAAAAAGAAAATTACAGGTCAATATCACTGATGAACTTGTCTGCAAAAATCCTCAACAAAATACTAGCAAACTGAATCCAACAATACATTAAAAGGATCATGTGCCATGATCAAATGGGATTTAATCCCAGGGATACAAGTATTTTTCAGTATCTGCAAATCAATCAATGTGATATGTCAATTAACAAACTGAAGGATAAAAGCCATATGATCATCTCAATAGATGCAGAAAAAGCTTTTGATAAAATTCAACATCCATTTATGATAAAATCTCAAGAAAGTGGGCATAGAGGGAATATAACTCAACATAATAAAGGCCATACATGACAAACCCACAGTTAACATCATACTCAATGGTAAAAAGCTGAAAGCATTCCTTCTAAGATGAGGAACAAGACAAGAATGTTCACTCTTGTCATTTTCATTCAACATAGTTTTGGAAGTCCTAGCCACAGCAATCAGAGAAGAAAAAGAAATAAAAGAAATCCAAATTGGAAAGGAAGAAATAAAACTGTCACTGTTTGCAGATGACATGACATTATACATAGAAAATCCTAAAGATGCCACCAGAAAACTACTAGAGCTCATCGATGAATTTGGTAAAGTTTCCGGATACAAAATTAACATATAGAAATCTGTTGCATTCCTATACACTAACAACAAAATATCAGAAAGAGAAATTAAGGAAACAATCTCATTTACCATCACATCAAAAAGAATAAAATACCTAGTTCTTTTCTTTAGTTCTTCGCAGAACTAAAAGAAAAAAATTTTAATTTGTATGGAAACACAAAAGACCCCAAATAGCCAAAACAATCTTAAGAAAGAAGAATGGAGCTGGAGGAATCATACTCCTTGTCTTCAGACTATACTACAAAGCTGCAGTAATCAAAACAGTATGGTACTGGCACAAAAACAGACATATAAATCAATGGAACAGGAAAGGAAGCCTATGCACCTATGGTCAATTAATCTATGACAAAGGAAGCAAGAATATACAATGGAGAAAAGATAGTCTCTCCAATAAGTGGTGCTGAGGAAAACTGGACAGCTGCATGTAAATGAGTGAAATTAAAACATTCTCTAACACCATACACAAAAATAAACTCAAAATGGATTAAAGACCTAAGTGTAAGACTGGATACTATAAAACTCCTAGCAGAAAACATAGGCAGAACATTCTTTGACACAAATTGCAGCAACATCTTTTTGAATCCATCTCCTAAAATAATGGAATAGAAACAAAAATAAACAAATGGGACCTAATTATACTTAAAAGACTTTGCACAGCAAAGTAAACCATAAACAAAACGAAAAGACAGCCTACAGAATGGGAGAAAATATTTGCAAACAATGCGACCAACAAGGGATTAATTTCCAAAATATACAAACAACTCATGCAGCTCAATATCAGCAAAACAAACAGGGCTTCCCTGGTGGTGCAGTGGTTGAGAGTCCGCCTGCCGATGCAGGAGACATGGGTTCGTGCCCCGGTCCAGGAAGATCCCACATGCCGCGGAACTGCTAGGCCCGTGTGAGCCACGGCCATTGAGCCTGCGCATCCGGAGCCTGTGTTCTACAACGGGAGAGGCCACAACAGTAAGAGGCCCACGTACCACAAAAAACAAACAAAAAACAACCCAATCAAAAAATAGGCAGGAGACCTAAATAGACATTTCTCCAAAGAAGACATACAGATGGCCAACAGGCACATGAAAAAATGTTCAACATCGCTAATTACTAGAGAAATGCAAATCAAAACTACAATGAGGTATCATCTCACACCAGTCAGAATGGCCATCATCAAAATGTCTACAAACAATAAATGCTGGAGAGGGTGTGGAGAAAAGGGAAACATCCTACATTGTTAGTGGGAATGTAAATTGGTGCAGCCACTATGGAGAACAGCATGGAGGTTCCTTAAAAAACTAAAAATAGAGTTACCATATGATCCAGCAATCCAACTCCCAGACATGTATCTGGAAAAGATGAAAACTCTAATTCAAAAGATACATGCATCCCAATGTTCACAGCAGCACTATTTGCAATAGCCAAGACAAGGAAGTAACCTAAATGTCCATCGACAGATGAATGGATAAAGAAGGTGTGGTATATACAATGGAATATTAGCCATAAAAAGGATGAAATACTGACATCTGCAGCAACATGGATGGACCTAGAGATTATCATACTAAGTGAAGTAAGTCAGACAAAGACAAAATGATACCATTTATATGTGGAATCTAAAAAAAATGATACAAAATGAACTTATTTACAAAACAGAAATAGACTCAAAGACATAGAAAACAAACTTGTGGTTACTAACAGGGAAAGTGAGTGGGGAAGGGACAAATTAGGAGTTTGGGATTAACAGATACACACTACTATATATAAAGTAGATAAGCAACAAGGACCTACTGCATAGCACACAGAACTATATTCAATATCTTATAATAACCTATAATGGAAAATAACCTGAAAAAGAATATAAAGTATATATATAAACTATATATATAGTATAACTGAATCACTTTTGTCTACACTTGAAACTAACACAACTTTGTAAATCAACTATACTTCAATTAAAGAAAAAAGCAGGTGGAATAAAAATATTTTAATCACAATAATTAAAATCATTTAAAATGCGTTTGCCAAAATTAAGAAACATCTTTCCCAAACAGAAAAAGTCCTGAAAACCAGAAACTGGGGCGGAGGGTGGGTAATGTTTAAAACAAAGCAGCACTTAGAAACATTTCGGCAGCTTTCGTATATCAGAGACTTGTAAGTGAACATCAAAACCAAATTATGATCCACAGAACAGCATTTTTCTTCTTCTTGTTTAATGGGAACTATTACAAGCAGACATGGCTAAAAGGCCATAGCAAAGAAAAATAGGTTCTAAAGTGAAACCTAGAGCATTTCAGTAACCAGATATCTGAGTGAAGCTTGAGGAGCTGTGACATAAGAAGAAACATGTGTGGACACATTTCTGAGTTTCCACAGGTTCTTGAATCTTCTATCTTCAGTGAGAAAAAACACTCAGACTCTAAGTTTCCCCGACAATGGGTCCTACTAGAAGTTTAAGGAATTCTAAATTGCTCTTCAGTAATTCTCAACCTTGCGTGCACATTAAAATCATCTGGGAAGGTCTTTTTTCTTTTTTCATACCAATGCCTGGGTCCCACTCAGATCAATTAAATCAGAATCCCTGGATATGGAAACCAGGCATTTTTAAAGCTCCCAGAGGTTCTACTGTGCAGCCAGGGCTGAGACGCACCAGAAAAATGCTGAGAAAAGTCAAGGATGACTATAGTTACTGTGTTTGAATTTTAGTTGTCACAGAAAAAATTTTCCAGAGAGATAAATGTCTTTGCTAATGCTAGGCTGCCCTTCTTATATGCTTACTGTCCAGTGTAGGATGCTTATTAAACCCCTCAAGATAATGACATCCACCATTAATTGAGCACTTATGTGGTGCCAGGCACCATGGTGGGTGCTACCCCCAACATAATTGATAATCCCCAGTATCCTGCAAACCAGGTATCAAACCCATTTACCCAGGCAGTTGTGAAGGAGGGGTTTATTTGCCCCATCATAGACCAAGGCGAAGAAACTGGAATTAGAACATACATGTGTCTGATTACAAAGCCATGTTTTATTTTCTTTTAATTTTATGTATTTACACTTTTAAAGTTAACCCAATCACATTTCAGAGGTTTATACACTATAAAGATTTAAAAGGTGTACATGTAAGGTATATAAAAATCCACAGTAAATACAGTCATACCTAACTCCTGTCACTCAACCTCTCTATCACCTAGCCACTCAATCTCCCCCCTCGGAGACCAAGTTAGCTGTTTTTTGTCTATCCTTCCAAAGATATTTAATGGATACATAAGCAAGTATGTGTATGTAAGCATATGTGTATATCCATGCCATATATTTGGATTCCTCCCACCTCATTTTAAATGATGGTAGCATAATTCATACACTATACTGCACATGGCCTTTTTCACTTTAACAATATATCTCAGATATGTGGTATATATATATATAAAATGGAATATTACTCCACCATAAAAAAAAAGAAACACTGCCATTTGCAGTAACGTGGACAGACCTAGAGATTATTATGCTTAATGAAATAAGTGAGACAAGACAAATACTGTATGATACCACTTATATGTGTAATCTAAAAAATAATACAAATGAATGTATATATAAAAGAGAAACAGACTCACAGACATAGAAAACAAACTTGGGGTAACCAAAGGGGAGAGGGAAGGGAGGAGGGACAAATTAGGGGTTTGGGATTAACGGATACAAACTACTATATATAAAATAAATAAGCAACAAGGATTTACTGTATAGCACAGGGAATTATACCCAGTATCTTATAATAACCTATAATGGAATATAATCTGCAAAAATACTGAACCACTATCCTGTGGACCTGAAACTGACATAATATTGTAAATCAACTGTACTTCAATTTTAAAAATCAATGAAAAAAACCCCAATAGATCTCAGAGATAATTCTATATCAATACATAAACATTTTAAAATTCTTTTTTGTGCCACCTAGTATTCAGTTGTACTATCACTTTTTTAATCAGTTCCTTACTGAGAGATATTAGATTGCTTCCAATTATTTGCTCTTATAAAAAGTTTGGAATGAATAACCTTGAGCAACTTAATTTCATAACTAAGTACAGATAATTATATCTGTAGAATAAATTTTTAGATGTCAAAAGTTATGCCCTTTCCACTATTCTACGCTGCCTCAGGATTCTAAGAAATAACACAGACTCATGATGATATCCATTTAAATTATTTTATTTTAAAATGTCACCTAAATACCCAAATTACACTTTTCATTTTAATAAAAGATTAAAAATTGTTTTTCTGAATATGTTGAAGGACCAAAATGGTCTGAGAAGGATCAAAATGGTCTGAGAGATAGTTTTATGCCAGAGAAAAATGACCTCAAAACCAGCAGCACAAATACTGTACTGGCTCTCACTTTACATTCAGAAGGTATCTGTTCCCGAGGACTCTGTGTCCCCCTGGACAGTGCTGATGCTCAGAGACTGAGAGCAGTCCTCCAGGTTCACTGAGGGTGGCGTCACGGACATCTTGGCAGGTGATGTCTGCGAAGTGAAGAGTGGAACTGCTTTACCACCTGTAAAAAGGAGAAACTCCTTCAGCTAAACAAGTGTACCTGAGTATTTACGTGCCTTAAATTTTCCTAAATAATACTGGGGATCAAAAAAGGACTGCATTTGCGATAATTTCTTTTCTCAAGGTGCTCAGAACTTGTCACAGAGGTAAAATACACCCTCCTTTCCACTTCCACCCCTGAACAATTAAGAAACAACATTTTAGAAGTATATGTTATGATCTGAATGTTTATGTCTCCCCAAAATTCATATGTTGAAATCCTAATGCCTAGTGTGGTGGTATTAAGAAGTGTGGCCTTTGGGAGGTGCTTAGGTCATGAGGATGGAGCCCTCATGAGTGAGAGTAGTGCCTTTATGAAAGAGGCCCCAGAGAGTTTGCTAGCCCCTTCGACCATGCTAGTCCCTCGACCATGTGAGGACACAGGAATCAGGAAGAGGTACCTTGATCCTGGATGTCCAGCCTCCAGAACTGTGAGAAATAAATTTCTGTTGTTTAAAAGCCACTCAGTCTATAGCATTTTGTTATAGTAGCCTGAATAGGCTAAGATGGTATACAAGTGCCCAAAGCTGTGGTACAGATGATAAATGCTAGGTAAGACCAAGTCAGGGAGGCAGTTTGAAATGAAGAATTCATTAATATGTTTTAAAAAACCCAGAGTAGACTACATATATATATCTATCTGCATATAACCTAATTCACTCCTCTAAGCTTAAAAAGCACATTGCCTAAGAGCATAAAGAATGACAACTTGGTACTATTTAAGACCACAGAAATCCTCATTTCAAATTTCATGTACTTACCATATATATATAATAATAAGCATCTTAAAAGTAAACTATCCTAAATAATCTTAAAGACATCTCTGAGCCAAGAGTCATAGTAATTTTTCTAAAACTCCTTTATACTTTTAAAATAGTTGTCACAGTAATAAAGTGAAATTTTCCATCAAGTTTTTATAGGGACCACAGTAAAAGAAGTCAGTTTTGGAGATTCAATGATGACTCAATCACAGCTGTTCAAGATGATCAAAATACTTGTAAAAGAAAAATTCCTTTCATATTAGGAAGTCTAACAAAGACTATTTTAATATACCATTCCTTTTTGTTACTTGTATCAATTTATTTTTAATAAAAGAGGAATGTGAAATAAGATTTCATATAATTATAGCAGTACTACAAACTGTAATGCAACAGCATAATCCTTTAAGAAGAAAACAATTATTATATCAATTTAAATAGAACAAATATTTTAAATAGGAAAAGACTTGTTGAAATTTAGCTCTGACAGGATATGATAAAAACTAAAATTAAGAAACTTATTGTTTATAAACTTATGGTTTATTCAATACTTGTAGTCTCTGTGTCTGGAATGATGCCAAACACACTTTAAATGCTGAAAAAATATATATTAAATAAACATTCAAGGGACTTCCCTGGTGGGGCAGCGGTTAAGAATCTGCCTGCCAATTCAGGGGATGTGGGTTCGAGCCCTGGTCCGGGAAGATCCCATGTGCCGTGGAGCAACTAAGCCCGTGCGCCACAACTACTGAACCTGTGCTCTAGAGCCCGCAAGCCACAACTGCTGAAGCCGGCGCACCTAGAGCCCGTGCTCTGCAACAAGAGAAGCCACCGCACTGAGAAGCCCGCACACTGCAACAAAGAGTAGCCCCTGCTTACTGCAACAAAGAGTACCCCTGCTTGCTGCAACTAGAGAAAGCCTGAGCGCAGCAACGAAGACCCAACACAGCCAAAAATAAATTTTAAAAAGAAATAAATTTTAAAAAAAGAAACGATAAGAACTTCTTTTAAAAAATCTTCATAGGGGCTTCCTTGGTGGCGCAGTGGTTGAGAGTCCGCCTGCCGATGCAGGGGACACGGGTTTGTGCCCCGGTCCAGGAAGATCCCACATGCCGCGGAGTGGCTGGGCCCGTGAGCCATGGCCGCTGAACCTGCGTGTCCGGAGCCTGTGCTCCGCAACGGGAGAGGCCACAACAGTGAGAGGCCCGCATACCGCAAAAAAAAAAAAAAAAAAAATCTTCATAGGACATAAGCATTGTTTAAATATTCTGACATTTTACAAAGCTGTGATGCAGAATATACAAAATAACCAAGAGAAGTATCCAAGATCAGAGCTTACCTCGTCAATAAAGTAAAAACCAACACAGGATATAACTAAGGCTTGAGAGCAAAATTAATTTTCAACCTGTAAAATTAAATGTTATCTTCCCCCGATTAAGAAAAATTCCATTCCTTGCATTACTTACGTATCTGTCAAAAACTACACTGATGCCAGATATTCTTCTTTTCTTTGTTATCCAGTTTCACAAAACTGCTTTACATGTGCCTTTATTTTCTACTCTGCACATTAAATTACTGATTAAATTGCTCAGTGATGTAACAAGAGCTATAACTATTTTTTTATTTTGGACCTTGAAGAAGTTTCCAAGTCTCAAGGAACATATTAAATTCAATTATTGTAAAGTTATGCTATTTCTTATAGTTACTGCCTTAGATTTATACAGCAATTAAAATTTTGCAAAGATCTTTTGCCCATCATATTATCTCATCCTAACTAATTCTGGGAGGCAGACAAGGTAAAGGTAACTGAGGCACAGAGATGTCAGAGTGGGCTTTTCCAAAAGCATATGCTCACTAACTAAACATCTATACAAGCCTACTGTATGTGTGGAGCTAAGATGGTGTTGAGAAGATGATACACAGGTGAAAAAGAAATAGTCCTCATCTTCAAGAAGCTTAAAACCTAGTAGTGGAGATAAACATGTAGAGGAATACTTGGTTTAAATTAGGTGGAAGTAGCAGGTGAGATAGGACTTAAAAGATGTGGAAGGCAATGAAGAAAAAGAGGACAACAAAATAAATGATGACAGAAATAAGAGAAGGACAAAGAAAGGTGAATAAAGAGAAAATAGAGGAACACAAAAGGGAAGTGTTAGATAAGTAGGAAGAGACCCAAGAATGAAGAGTCACACAAGGTTTTCAAAAGAGTCTAGTATAATTCACCTAATTCGTAATTGGTAGAGCTGAGACTACAACTCACTGCTTTTTGCCTGATACCAAATACCTTAATTATCCACATAAAAAATTAGTATTTTTAAAGGTTGTTGAGGGAAATTCCATTTTAGTAGTGGTATGTAATGGTAGGGGCAGCTAAGGAGAGGAGCAGTGATGAAGTTTCAAGCACAAGTCCCTTTATGATCAGTCAAGTCTGGGGTCCAAATGAGGTCTATTGTTCAGTCACCTGGGAATGGTCCCATCAAGACTGTCAGTGTGAGGTTTTCGTGTGGGAAGGAGTAAAAGAGGAAGGGGGAGGAACAGAGCATGGATTCCATAATCGGGCAGGGCTAGGCTCATCCATTTGTTAACTCAATAAATATTAACTGAGCACCTATGTGCCAGGCACTGTTCTAGACTCTGGAGATTTCGGCAGTGAAGAAAACAAAGGCTCTAATCTCACTGACATCATATCCCAGCTGGATGTGAAGGGCAAATGACAAACAAGTAAGGAAACAAACATATATTATGTCAGGCGGTGATGAGTGCTATAATGGAAAATAGGTAAGCAGTACGAGGGAGAATGAGTGATAAGGGACTTTTGGAAAGTTACATAACTTCTCTAAACCCTCATTTCCTCATCTACAAAATAAAGGTAAGAGTACCTACCTCAGAGGGTTTTACGCGGATTAAATGGGATAATGCATATAAAGTGTTTTGAATAGTGTTGGCAAATCAAAAGCACTTAAAACAGATTAGCACTTACTTTTATGGAACTGGAAAGAAATTATCCTAAGAGGCAATGACCCTCAGAGTGGGCTGCAAAAGGCAGTCGACTTAGGAGAGAGGGATAAGAATGTGTCACTGAAATACACTAAGAAAAAAACCCCACAGCTTTAGAAGGCCTCCAAATAATTATGCTACTTTTAACTCTAGTAACTGAGGTTTTTTTGGTTGTTTTCTTTTTGCGGTAGGCGGGCCTCTCACTGTTGTGGCCTCTCCCGTTGTGGAGCACAGGCTCCAGACGCGCAGGCTCAGCGGCCATGGCTCACGGGCCCAGCCGCTCCGCGGCATGTGGGATCTTCCCGGACCGGGGCACGAACCCGTGTCCCCTGCATCGGCAGGCGGACTCTCAACTACTGCGCCACCAGGGAAGCCCTAGTAACTGAGTTTTAATCAATGAGTTATATCAATAAAATGCATCACCTTATCTAAAGGTGTTTGTTAATGTACATTTTGGAAAGGTTTTTTGAAGCGCTCATTTACACAAGCTAAACAGTCACAGTTTTAGAGCTTTAAAAGAGGACTTTTTAGACTGGAAACGTTTTTCAAAAGCATCACTGTTAACAGGCAAAAAGAGTCACATTCATATGCAGTTATGGTCCTCACAGAGTTTAATTTGTTTTTAAAGAAAAGACATAATATCTTAATAAATCATCATTAAAGCAAACATAAATTTTCTACCTATATTAAATGTAGTTTGATGCTTTCAAAGTTTGACTTTTTAACTTTCCACAGTCATGTCATTACTCTATGATGTAATTGTTTCAACAGCTGTTTTCAGATTTGTTTTTAAAAAAGGGAGATTATTCCTTGATTCCGTGGGTAGGCAGTACGTCATTTAACCTGGCATGCATTTAAGCAGGAGATGTCACTGAGCGAGACCATGTATTTGAAGCATCCTAAGTCGTATCGGTAAAACTCTTTAGGCATTTGAAATTCAATTTTTTTGCTTTAAAAATATTTAAAATTCATAAAGAAATTTTGTTTTCTATTCTTTGATTGTAAGACTAAGGAACAGAAAATCTAAAACTAATTTATTCTAAGTCATAAAGTAATAATACAAGATTTTTTATGTCCATTTAAGAATTTGCCTGTATATCACATGTGTATTTTTAAAAATACATATACAAAACTTTCTAAAAGCTTTTTAGGTTTAGATAATCCATTTCATCAGCAGGTTTTAGATTCTGACTCTAATCTTCAAACAGTTGGTAACCCATTATTATGTCTCTGTTATTTGCAAACTGAGAGGAATCCAAACAGAGTATTCTCTCCTAAAACAACAGGAGGCAAGCAGAGAAAAGAAGTAAAAAATTTCTTAGTAAGTTCACAGAAGAATGCAGCACCACACACTCCTCACTCAGATTCAGTAACCGCACGTGGTATAAGCCACATAAACTTATGGGATTCTTCTATGAGTTGACGAATAGATAGTATAGTGACTTTAAATTGCCTGGATTTGGGTATTTCTACATGCAGATCAAGATGAGTTTCTTACATACTGCACATTTAAAAATAAAATTAAAAAGTAAACAAAGGTAATAATCTTTAATCAAGTACCCGAAGGATCTGAATCCAGAGTCCATGGATGGGTGACCCAGGATCTATTTGTGAATACCCTGAAACCATATGCAAATTATTTTCATATAAGTACAGTTTGGAAGGGAGGCAGGTAGTCATAGCTATCAATGTCTCTAAGGGGTCTGCGGACCCTAAATACTCAAGAATATGTGCAGATGAATTACACTCTCTGAGTTGTTTCCCCAGCCGTAGTGGTGAAATACAGGGGTTCCTCTCCTGTTAACTGCAGATGCCTTATTCTCTGAAGGCAATGCTACTGCAGCACTTAGGAGACTGCACTGTAATTATTTATGTGTCTGTCACTTCCACTGGACAATATATTCCTTAAGAGCAGGGACTGCAACTTACACTCATTGTCTTCCACGTGACTAGTACAGTAGGTACACACTAAGCATCTGTGACCTTATCTCTTGTATTACTGTTATTTGCTTGTGGGTCTGTTGCTCCTGTTAAATGTGCCCCATGAGGACAACTTTGTCTTGTTTACGTCTGCATTCTACAAAGTTGTAGCATAATGCTAGGTATACACTGGGCCTTAAAATGATTGCTGAACCAAACTGATTTGTTTCTACCTAGAGAGTCTGTGGTTCCTTACGGCTACCAGCTTGCTTAGACTCATCCAGTCTTTAAAATCAACCCTGAGTTCCAGCAAAACAGTTGCTTCCCAGATGTCTATGAAAATGTTACAGTATTTCAGCTGTGTTTTACTGAGTTCTTGAAGCATTTTTTCCTGTCCACCGAGGGTTCATCTACTCTTGCTTAAATTCCTTGTTTAAGCAGCTGCTAAACTATCCTGCTGTATTCAATTCTCCTCACATACTTAACCCAGCCCTACAGATTTTGCAACATCAGAGCTTCAGTGCTTGAGAACAAATACTACAAGCCTTGATGAAGAAGATGCCTGGTCATTCGATGTTATGTATATAGTATGTAAAACGAGATTTGCCTCCGCTTTACAGAATTAGTCAGTATTAAACATTTCTTTCCTTACTTTCATGTTTAAAAGAGTGATTTAAAATGTTACTAGAGTCTCATCCCAAAATGTGTTTTAGAAATAAACACCCTATTACATTTTTTAAGTTTACTATTGCTTCTGTTTTTTAAGTGAGTTGACAAATGCTTATTTTAAAATTTATAATTTAAGATAAAAATACAGCAGTTCCTATAGGAAGAATAAATGTATTGGCACCTGTAAAAACAAGTCCAAATCTTTTTTTCTCCAAAAAGCAATAGTTAACGTGAAAGATTTGTTTCTTCTTATGCCAGGTTCCAGCTGCTTCACTTTGTTTAAAACTGACTTCAAAGTTTAAACAGTGTCCTGTCCCAACAAATAACCTCCCCCAGATGGAATTATCTCGAGTACTAGCCTCAGTGCTCTGAATACCACACCTGCAGCCTTTTAATTCAACATTTTATAAACTTTCCAAAAGGAAATGATAGATTTTTTTTGTCTCCTAACTTTTGGAGAGTTGAGTTTAGTGCATGAAGGGAGTTCTATACCTGGGGTAAGTTTATAGATATTTTAAAAGAATAAAAAATTGGAATTATTTTCTCTACTGTGTTGATTATTATGAGAGAAAGAAAGAAGGAAATGAAAAAAATCTGAAACTTTTAAAGTAAAAAATCTTACCTGTAAATACGGATGCTAGGTACAGACTGGGTTCAATTTGTGTCTGATCCATATCACCTGGTGAAGCTACAGTTAAAAAATTTTTTTCATAAGAAAATCAGTTAAGCATAGAAATAATCATGATTCATTCCTGCTGTTAAAAAAAAACAAAACCCACAAACCAAATGCACTCCCACAGTTACTTTCATAAAATCAGGCAAACAGAAGCCTGACCTTGTGGCCTTAATATAAAGAAGGAAGTTAAACAGCTGAATTTTAATGACTGCCAATAGAATAATACTTTACCTAATAGATTATTATCTTTGTGCATCGAAGATTAGGAAAAGGGGGAAACCAAGGATCATGAAAGAATTTGCATAATTATTTGTATTTAGTAAGAGAAACTCATGGGCCATTTCTTCCAAGGCTAAAAGTTTTCACAGATTCTCTTACTTAAGGATTTAATCATTATAAAAAGAAGTTTAGAATTTCCCTTCTCCCTAGGCCAGCCTGGGGCATATTGCCCAACACAATCCATGTGAAAAAACCAGTAAAGTTGTCAGGGAGCACAGAAGAACACTACCCTGTTAAACCAAAGCCAAATTTTAATATTAAAATGAAATAGGCTGGGGAAAAACTCTTTTTATAGCTAGAGAATTATAAAGCCGAGAAAAGTTAAATAACTGAAGAGAGAAACCTGTGGTACATATAGTTCTCAGGCCAAAAAGATACCCTGGGTGCCTAAGGCATATGCCCCAGTTGATGGCATGCTGTTAACCTCTGCTCTGAAATATAGTCAGTTACTGTTAATAACCACTGTTATTCAGAATGATTCAGAAAAAATTTACAGTATGGTATAATCAGTATTTTCTGATTTTCTCTAAGATAAAAATCAGTCATCTCTCAAGCTTCCTTTATTTCACGAAAATTTCAGGTGGATTTAAAAGAAGATAATTAAATGAAAGTGATTTTAAGCATTACATAGTTCACTAAGCCAAGCAATATATTCCCACTGGTGACAAACATTCATGTTAAACTACTGTAGTTACGCTGTAGGAAACACATATTTAAATGTTAAAAAATTAAATGCATAACAGTTTGTACCTCTTAATCCCCTACACCTATATTGCCCCTCCCCTCTCCCCAATGGTAACCACTAGTTTGTTCTCTGCATCTGTGAGTCTGTTTCTTTTTCGTTATATTCACAAGTTTGTTGTATTTTTTAGATTCCACATGTAAGTCATATCATACAGTATTTGCCTTTCTCTGTCTGACTTATTTCACTTAACATAAGACCCTCCAAGTCCATCCATGTGGTTGCAAATGGCAAAATTTCATTCTTTTTTATGGCTGAGTAGTATTCCACTCTCTGTGTGTGTGTGTGTGTGTGTGTGTGTGTGTGTATGTGTGTGTGTGTGTGTACACACCACATCTTTTTTATCCATTCATCTGCTGAGGTACAAACTATTATGTATAAAATAAGCTACAATGGTATATTTTACAACACAAGGAAAATAGCCAATATTTTATAATAACTATAAATATATTATTACCTTTAAAAATTGTAAATCACTATATTGTACACCTGTAACATATAATATTGTACGTCAACTATACTTCAATAAAAAACTTAAAGGCAATGCAGATTAATGAAGAAAAATTAAAGCTTAAAAAGTATAGTTTTAGAAGAAAATATAATTTTATAAGGGTAAATTTGTAGGCAAATACAAATTACTTATACACCGATAATCTGAAAATTGGCCCAAATGGAGCATCTAACTTTGATAGTTTCTAAAAAACAAATCTTTAAATACAGTTTTTAAATCTTTAAAAGCATTAAAAGTGCTTACTATGATGTTACTATTAGACACTATCTACATTCACTTCCCCCTCTGCCTTTAAGTTTCTGAGCGTTAGCAGTGAGAGAAGTTACTGCTAGGCACCTTTCAGATTCTATATAGCACCTATAGTACAAACATGGAAGCAGAGGTATCAGTACCACCGCAGAGGCCCCCTCCACTGAAGAACCATTTGTTTGTAGCAAGTAAATTAAACGGCAGTCTTCTCTGAGGTGGTTGCCTGGAAGCCCAGAATTCAAACTAATCTATTGTATTATAGTAAGAAATAAGCAACAGCATCCCTTTCAGACTAAACAAAACTGGGTGGAAACTAAGAAAAAGAAAACCTACCTTAGGTCTAGCTAGGGTTCAATTAAAAAAATTTTTACAAATACCTTTGATGTGTTTATTATACTAGGTGCTGTGAAGGCCACAAAGAGTAAGACATTTTGTCTCAATCCTCTTTAACTGGAGGACTTCCCTGGTGGCACAGTGGTTAAGAATCCACCTGCCAATGCAGGGGACACAAGTTCAATCCTGGATCCGGGAAGATCCCACATGCCATGGAGCAACTAAGCCCGTGCACCACAACTACTGAGCCTGCGCTCTAGAGCCCGCAAGCCACAACTACTAAGCCCATGCACAGCAACTACTGAATTTCACATGCTCTAGGGCCCGTGTGCCGCAACTACTGAGCCTGAGTGCTGCAACTACTGAATCCCGTGCACCTAGAGCCTGTGTCCTGCAACAAGAGAAGCCACCGCAATGAGAAGCCTGCACACCCCAACAAAGAGTAGCTCCCGCTCACCACAACTAGAGAAAGTGTGTGTGCAACAACGAAGACCCAACGCAGCCAAAAAAAATAAAAATAAAAAATTAATAAAGAAGGTGCTAAATAGTGTACCCGGATACTTTGGAAAAAAGAGCTGTGATACCTTTTTTAAACCAGTGATTTTCAACAGAGGGTTGGCGTAGGAGAAGTGAAAGTCTGAATCACTTCTGGGGCTTTCTCAAACCAACAAGGGCTCCCTTCTATTCTGACAGGCTCACACTCCAAAGGGGATGTATCCCCCAAAGGGAGTTGCTGCTATAATGGAACACTCTTCTAAATTCATAACTAAATGGGAATTTTATACACTCCATTTTTTTTCAATAAAAAATGGAGAATGTTTTCTCTAATATTCAGGTCCTTTGCTTAATAAAAACATTTTCTTGAAACTTTCAAAAGCAGCTTATTTTTGCTTTATTAAAAAATGAATTTTAACTAAAAAAAATAACAACTATTTCATTAGTCCAAACCAAGTAAATGTTAGTCACCTCTTTACAGCCAACAAAAAGCTAAATTATTAGTAAAATTGTCTAAATTAAAATAACATACAAAATCTGTTATTTTTTTAAAGGAATGTCTCCAATAAGCCACTTCATAGGCTGAAGTAAAATTACTGCAATGCCAGATTTCCTTAAAGGACAAGCAAATAAATGGTTTCCTCCATTATCTTTCTTCATTTTCCCTAAGATGCCTACTTCAGTTCTTTGTATATAGTTGTTCAAGAAATATCCAGCTGACCAATGTTTCTGAAAACTTTATATGGAATGGATATAATACTCTATGATCTTTTATAGATCATTTTCTAGAAAAAATTGCTTTTTTTCCGTTCATTCTATACTGTGGTATGCAAGATAAAAAATTTTTTTGGCAAGTAAATAACAACCAGACACTCTTACTAGAGAGACAGCTGTAAGCTCGAGGCTAAAAGCACAGACTTAGAAGCTAAGCTACCTGAATGCAAATCACAGTGCCAACCACTGTGAGACCTGGGAGAAATACCACACTCCGTGAAGTATCACCACTTTGTGCTTCTATTTCCTCTTCTAGCTCATAGGTTTCTTATGATCATTAACCGGAACGATATATATAAATAACTTAGAGCAGTGCCTACAGAGGCACTCAATAAATGGTAGTTGTATTATTATTTAACCTATGATTATTTTCTAACTTTTCCCAGTTGACAAAAAATTGATCTCATTAAGGCAATCTTTTCAAAATATATTTTGACAGGGAGACTTTTGGTTTAAGATCACATATTACAGCAGTAGAACTACAAGGGATCTCAGAGATGATCTTATCCTTACTTACAAGGAAATCATGATTCAGGAAGGTTCACTGACAAGAAATCAATGTCACAAATTAGTAGTAGGAACTAAAAATCCATAGTAAACAGTTCTTTCCCCACCACCCAACATTTTCATACTCTTCTACCAAGATGTAACTTCAGATATTGAGACCTGTAAGAATAATCAGAAATTATCTGTTCTACTTTTAAAAAATTGTCAATGAAGGAAATATACAGTATGTTGAAGAGCATAGCCTTTGATTTCAGAATTGGACTTGGTTTGACTCCTAGCTCTATCATTTATTAGCTGTGTAACCTTGGGCAAAATATGTAACCTCTCTGAGTCTCAGGTTCCTCAAATATGAAATGAGACGACTATTACTTACCTAATTGGACCGATTAAGGATCTTAGCAGAGTGCATCACATAAAGGAAGTGAACATAGATAGCAGCTACTACATATTGTCATTGCTGTTATTATAACCATAAACAAAACTCTCCTGTACCAAAACTGGGGGAGAATCTTTATCTCTACAATGATTTCTCCTAATGGTTTAAAAAAAAGGCCACCATGTCAATATCAGAGTTGACTATTCTCATTTTTTCCTGTAGCTGCCTCATAACTGTCACTTGCTGGTGACAGGGTTTACTGCAAGTGTGAATACTGTGCTCTGCAGGTGAGGATTAAGGTAGCAAACACAACTTACACCATGGCCAATGTGCTTTGAAAACTGCTTATCAAGTTTGTTGGTTCTTACACTTCCTCACCCTGCTGTTCAAAAGTGAGCAAACATAATACTCATTGGTATTTAAGTGAAAGAATGAGAAGAGAAAATTTCTAAATATTTTATCTATAAATTTCTATTAACATTTCTGTGGAAATTCTGAGTGGATAATATTGACTAAAAATTGAGTCATAAATTACCTATGAATATAATTTATCCTTTTACCTTTATCACAAAAGGCAAATGTGTTAACCTTTATTTAAATGTTTAAAAGTACCACAAAATAAAAACAAATGATCTTAGATTTGGAAATAGAATCCAAGGCTGGGAAAGCAGGGATACTGCTGAAAAAGCTTTAAATGAGGGCACACCAACGGTACCGGGATTGTACCACTTGTACACTATGCTTCTTCCAAACACTCACCGTATTTCAGTACTATAACTTATTTTAAATGGTCATTCAAAATCTTGTAGCTATATGGTGCCAATTTGAAAGTAACCATGTTGTATTTCAAAAAGTGGTATTTAAAAGGATAGGAATCTGGGCTTTATGTTCTACTCTTGTATTTAAAAAATTTTTATTTTTGGTTGAAAATGTATCTTCTGCTCTGTAATACTATCTTTAGTAAGAATCACTAGTATAGCAATACTTAAATCTGTAAATCATTATATTATTGTTTTAAACAAATTCTTTACGTATTTAAGAAAACCATATAGTACTACAGGACTGTTAACTGCAAAACAAGGATATAAAGATGAAGGCCTCCAAAATGTGAATTTTTTTAACCCCCAAAACAAGAGTTTTTAAATAAGTGACATCCAGAATTTGAAACAAATCTAATAAGGAGAAATCTAAAATTAGTAACATTCAGAATAGCTGGTGCTTTTATACTAATTTGAGTTCACTGAAGGAACAAAAAAGGGAATATTATTAAAGTAGTTAAATAAATATAGAAGAAGTTAACACTTTTGAAACAAATACGTTACTCATTGGCTGCATATCTAATAGGTATACAACTCTTGTCAATAATAGGATTTTCAGAAATAGTATCTTGGCAGCATAAAAGCTTATATTCAAATGCCAGGAAACTGATTGGTAATTCAGAAAATAGATGACCCACCTAACCTGAATGCAGACATGATTTATTTGAATAATGTACACTCAATTATTAAGGCTCATTAAAAACCATTTAAGTGCTTGGATGTATTGCTGTGTAGTGTAATGACAAAGAGAGTTCCTGCCTTTCAGGGGCAGGAATGTCTAGAGAGACATTCCAGCATTAAAATGTGGTTGAGAACGGAGAGACGATGTTTTAGTAGACAACTTTATCTACAGGGTGCTTCCTGTTGGTTGAACAGCCTATGACACAGCTACTAAAACAAATTCCTCTCAGATAATCCTTTATAAAAACATGCCATAATGGTTTGAAAACTAAAAGAATCTTAAAAATTACAATAGGTTTGCCTTGTGAAAGAAGCCATACATTCTGTATGATTTCATTTATCTAAAGTACAAAAACAAGAGAACTAATCTATGCTGCTAGAAGTGAGAATAGTGGTTATCCTTTCGGAGGTGGAAGCTGTGTCTGAAAGGGAAAGTGAGGGGCTTTGGGGGTGCTGGCAATATTCTGTTTCTTGAGCTACGTATGGGTTTTACAAGTGTGCTCAGTTTTTGAAAATTCTTTCAGCTGTACACTTACGTGTACTTTTCTGTATGTATATTATACTTCCAGAAAAACCTGAGGTTGAAAAAAAACCCAATAGGTTAGTTTCATCAATTAAAAGATGATTCCCTTAGAGGCTTCCCTGGTGGTGCAGTGGTTGGGAGTCCGCCTGCCGATGCAGGGGACACGGGCTCGTGCCCACATGCTGTGGAGCGGCTGGGCCCGTGAGCCATGGCTGCTGAGCCTGCGCGTCCAGAGCCTGTGCTCGGCAGTGGGAGAGGCCACAACAGTGAGAGGCCTGCGTATCACAAAAAAAAAAAAAAAAAAAAAAGATGATTCCCTTATAGGTTTAAACTGCTTTTCCAACAAATGAAAATGCCAAACAACTAACATTACTAGGTAGGCTTTCACATCAAGTTAACATCAGTAGCAGGCCACACTGCTGACTAAAGACAAATTCCTTCCTATTTCTTTTCTTAAAATCTTGAAAAACCTGTAAGCTGAAATTATTCAGAAGCAGAAGGTGAGCTTTTGCTTTTGTCGCTGTTGCTTTAGTTTGACTCTCACAAGTCTAGTTTGACTTACTACTTAGGATGCTCGATGTTCACAACAATCACCCACTCAATTTAATTGAAAGCACAAACCAATCTCAGTTTAACTAATCTTGAAGGCATTTCTAAAAGCATTTCTAAAATATTAATACATTCTGGTGGTGCAGTGGATAAGACTGCGCTCCCAATGCAGGGGGCCCGGGTTCAATCCCTGGTCAGGGAACTAGATCCCACATGTATGCCACAGCTAAGAGTTCACATGCCACAACTAAGGAGCTGGCAAGCCACAACTAAGGAGGCTGTCTGCCGCAACTAAGACCCGGTACAACCAAATAAATAAATATTAAAAAAAATATTAAAACATCCTGTAAAAGCCACTTAGTTCCTTATTTTGGATACAAAAATAATGCTTGCTGCTTCAGTTCATGTCTATAAAGCAATGATATCATAACTACATTTAAACTCAACTATAACTCTTACTCAATAGTAATTCATATAACTTTAATTATGTGAGGCCACAGATTGTTATAGAAGGTCACTATTATCACATTCTTATAAATGATATTTGATAGCCAACAAAGCTGAAGGCAAAGTAGGTCCCTAATATAGTTACTTAACAGTTTGAATCTAAGAGCTTCTATAATTTACACACAGAAAATCCATTTTCTGAGATGGAAATTCTAATATGAAAACCTCTCTCAAGTTCTGGCCTGTGACTATAGCTAAAAAATACAGTGTATTATTTGTGTAGTCTTTACAGTGGATTTTGCCATATCTAGTCATTCCTAACTAAATTTGGAAACAAAAATTAAATGTGACATAGTGACCAGTTCACTTCCCTCAAGGCCAGACCTGGTAACTTCTGAAAAAGAATGAAAGAATGAAAAATGAGCTTTCAAATACAGGAAGCCACTAGAAAATAAGAACAACACTATTCCATATCCTAAAATTAGAGCTTTAAAGACTTTCTGTTGACTAGTAAGTTTCGGGGTGAGGGGGCAGGCAGGCAAGGGGGAATTTCTGCTCAGTGTACACACGACACCAAGGGGAATAAGGGCCAGTCCAAGTTCTATGTTACCATTACTCTGGGTAATAGTTCCAAGCTGTGAGGCACAGCTGTATGGGCCCTGCCAGCAAGGCCATCGCAGCATGCTTTGATAGCATGGGGCCCTGAAGTGTCAGGATACAGAGAAGGCAGCAGTTGTTGGCTGTGAAAACAGTCTGATACAAACCAGATGGGAACTTACTAGATGGGCAACACAAAGGAAAACAATTGGCTCATTCAACAAAGTCAGGCCCCTGCCCCAGAGAATTCACAGAAGACAATAACAGTCACCCAGAGTTGATGCAAACAAGAAACGGCCATGTGGTTACAGTTTAAAGAATTGTTTTTCCTCAGACTAAACGAAGTTTTGCTTTCTAATTCTTGTATTCATTAACTGTAGTTTGGTGTACAGGCCTTTTTGCAAAGAAAAACATTTCATTTATACAATATGTATTTTTGTGACATCAAGAGAAATATATGGCGGCATAGAAATTTTATGCTGCTTCCTGTAAAGTGTTATGAACATAGGTTAAGCTATTTCAAGAAATTGGCAAATTTAGAAAATGATTTATCAGGCTGACACAGTAATTAGAAAATAGCCAACATAATATTTCCATGACTTCCTAAGTCTGATTTGTTTCAACGTAGGCAGAATAACACAAAGGCAGTAATCACAGACTTTCGGAACTACACTTCTACCTACGTGATTTTTTTCTGACTTTATTAGATGAGACAGTATTATTGCAATTATATTCACAGGAATAAAGTGCCAGTGTTCTCCATAACCTTACTACCGGAGTCTCATCACACTAAAAAGTACCTGTCCATCTTGAGTTGACAATATAACAGGGATTAACAATTAGATTTTAAGATAACTTTTGGCAATAATATTTCACTTAAAGACTTTGTATGTATATATTCCACAACAGAGTTGTTTGTTCTCCTATTTTAAAAGATAGTAAATAGCATTCTAGCTTAAAATGATTCACAGGTAACTGCATCTTTTTCCATTGGAAATCCCAGCACAACCTGGGCCTCTGCATTTACTACTAATTTAAAAACACACCCAAGGGACTTCCCTGGTGGTCCGGCAGTTAAGACTCCACACTTCCAATGCAGGGGGCCCGGGTTTGATCCCTGGTCAGGGAACTCGATCCTGCATACCACAACTAAGAGTCCACATGCTGCAACTAAAACGCGACACAGCCAAATAAATAAATAAATAAATATTTAGGGGAAAAAACCACACACCCCCCCCAAGAAAGCCTTATATTTGTAATCACTATTCTTAGGTGATGAATAAGGAGCCCATCAAAGAAACTCTGAAAATAAGAGCATTTTTCATGTACGTATTTGAACATATTTTATAATTAAGTAAACTGTTTTGTTTCGTACTTTCATAATAAACACATTGGTTTCTTAAAAGAGAAGACATGTATCTGTGGAACTGTGAAAATTACTGTGGTACTTGAGACACAACTCAGGTTTCCCAATTTGCATTTGCTGCACTATCCAGATTATTTTCATTGACTCTTCCCACCCTAAAAACTGAGGCTGAACACGTGAACACACCCTTCCTCAGTCTTCCTAATCTTAATAAATGGCACTATCATTTGCCCAGTAAGTTTCAGACCAGAAATCTAGGAGTAATTAATCCTTGACTCTGCTTTCAATTACATTCCACATCTAATCTGCTTTAATAAGTAATTTTTGAAATAACGTTATTCCTCAGCTTTATCAGGTATATGCCATCAGTACACAGCCTGAACCTGACCACTGTGACACCTCCACTAGGGCACAAGCCACCATCACCTCTCACGTGTAATACTGCAATGGTCTTCCAGTTGATCTCCCTGCTTCCATGACTGTCTCCCTATGGTCTGTTCTCCACCTAGAAGCCAGGGGGAACCTTTTAAAAATGTAAATTAGAGTTTGTCATTACCCAGCTCAAATCCTCCATAGGCTTTTCATCACACTCAGAATGAAATCCAAATTCCTTCCCAGAGTCTGCAGGGCTCGACAGGATCTGCCTACATCTCCTATCTCATTTCCTACCACAGCTCCCTTGCACACTCCCCTCCAGCCACACTGGCTTTCTTGCTGTTCCTTGGGCACAACAAGTTCATTCCCACCTTAAAACCTTCATTCTTCCTACTTTTTCTAGATGACATACTCTTCCCCAAATGTTTGCAAGATTTCTCCTTCCCTTCATTCTATATGGAAATGCCATTCCTACAGAGAGGACTTCCCTAACCACATGGTCTAAAGGAACAAACCACTTACTTTGCTTCCTTCACTATTCATCACCCTCCCTGCTTTATGTTCTTTTAAATTGATACTAGTAGAAATATTAATACAAATTGACATAGACATTATTTTTAAAATAAATAAAGCAATACCTTTTAAAAATGTTTCGCTTTTTATTTGGAAAGAATTTCATATTTAGAGAAAAATTACAAGAACACCTATATTTCACTTACCCAGATTCACAATTGTTAACTTCTTCCCCATGTTTTAGATTGGTGTGATATTTCCCCGTGACTACATTCAGGTTATGTACTCAGATATCCCATCTGGAGGCACACGGTATTCATTTGTTCCTCTATGGCGATACTAATTTTGATCATCCATTCTGGGTACTGTCCTATGTTTTCCCTTTCTACTAAATGAACCAATCTATGAGGAGATACTTTAAGACCATGCAAATATCCTGCTCTTTATTAAAATTTCCCTCTACATTTAGCATTCATTGATGACCTTTGCCCCATCTAATCTTTACTAGGATGGTTACAAAGTGCTGACTTTCCAACATTAGTAGTCACTCCACATTTGCCCATTGACACTTGGCATTCTTCTGTAAACCTTTTATGTTTTTTCACAACACTTAACATCATCTGAAATTGCTGTAAATTAATTTACTTTTTTCTATGATGTACACAAGTATGTAAGCTCTGTGAAAGCAAGGAATTCAACTGTTATGTTCACCACAGTATCCCCAAGGTTTGGAACAGTACCCAGCACATAGCAACTACTCAAGAATGAATAGAAAAAGGAAGAAAACTGTTAACAAGGCCCTTGCACTAGACGGGAGAATAAGACTACCCAATACATTTGATCCAATAAACATTTACCAGGAACCTACCATTTAGGGCGCTGTGCTAGAGAGCAGGTGGTGCAGAGATGAATGAAACAAGGCCATTGTCTCTAAGAAATTTACTTTCTAGAGAAGGAGAGGCTATAGGAAAATAATCCTACAAGGTATGATGCAAGGGCTAAAAGTGAAGTATATACCAAATAGTACGGGCCCTTCAGGGACACAAAGTGGACCAAGAATGTTTGTTTCTAGGATGGAAAGGTGGTGAAAAAGGGCAAGGGAGGGTACAGTTCCAAGTGAAGACATTGAGAAAGGCATGGCGGAGGGGAGCTTAGGAGATACTGGTAAGTGTAGTAGGATGAGGGTTGAGTGGCCACAACTGACCTGAAGAATCATCAAGCCCAGCCCTCATTCTGTAGATAAGAATGAATGATCCTGCTTATTCCAACCTCATTCCCCTGACCCCTGCTCTTTCCCTTTCTCCCCTTTCCCTTTCTCCTCTACTATCTCATGTAACCCCACCTTTTCCCTTCTTCCTATTCCTTCCCTTCCTTTCTCTGCACTCTTTTCTTCTCTCAGGATTATATCTTTCTCCCTCTCCCTTTGTCAAGAGTAGAAATGAGATGGGATCAAGGCTACAGATGGAAGAGTTACCTTTAAGGAGGTTTTAATAAGCACAGCTCTTTCTTCAACCCAAAAGGGGAAAAAGTACAAGGATTAATGTAAAGCCATAAGAAGTTGGAGCTAGAGTAGCTATAAATGAAAGAGTAGAACTTTTGAAACACATTTGAAAGAGCAGAACTTAGAAAAACAAAAGCATATATTAAAAGAGAATCGAGGGCTTCCCTGGTGGCGCAGTGGTTGAGAGTCCGCCTGCCAATGCAGGGGACACGTGTTCGAGCCCTGGTCTGGGAGGATCCCACGTGCTGCGGAGCAACTAAGCCCGTGCACCACAGCTGCTGAGCCTGTACTCTAGAGCCCGCGAGCCACAACTACTGAGGCCCGCGCACCTAGAGCCCACGCTCTAAAACAAAGAGAAGCCACCGCAATGAGAAGCCCATGCACCGCAACTAGAGAAAGCCTGCGCGCAGCAACGAAGACCCAACGTGGCCAAAAATAAAATAAATATATATTTAAAAGAAAGAGAGAATTGAGGGGATAAAATTGGGATTAAGGGTTTGGGAAGAAGGGCTGGAATAGGTGCTATTTAGAAGCTAAAATCAGTATGAAATTAAAAGAATTACTGGGGAACTGGCCAAAGTCCAGTTCAAGCTTCACAGCACAGTCTGCTAACAGGTTATAATTGCACATATCACATCATCATCCAGCAGGATTTCAAGACCAGGGAAAAAAAATCAGAGACCCCTGAAAGCAGGAGGAATCCAGAATGGGGATTACCACAGATCAAAGAGACACGGAAGTCTTGGATGGTGATAAGACAGTATTTACATGGGTTAACCATATAGGTCAGGCAAAATATAGGGCCCGGGGAATAGCCAGTCACGAGAAATAGGACTGACTAAATGGAAGTCCCAGTACAGGTGGGAGAATGAATACATGACTGAAGTAGCTCCATTAACTGATGCACTAACTATCTCACAATATCTGCTTCCTGTGCCATTATCCAAACCAGCCAGGATAGTTAGGGGAAGAAAGAGAAAAGAAGTAGTAAGTTGTATAATGGATAAGACAACTATCGCTACATACTCCAAGGAGAACTCATTATTCCCCAACATATAGGTTCTTCCACAAACTGAGGTTTCTAAGGAGAAAAGAAAATCTAGAGAAGATGAAAGGCGATAAAAATTCATCTTAGAGGGCTTCCCTGGTGGCGCAGTGGTTGAGAGTCCGCCTGCCGAGGCAGGGGACATGGGGTCGTGCCCCGGTCCGGGAAGATCCCACATGCCGCGGAGCAGCTGGGCCCGTGAGCCATGGCCGCTGAGCCTGTGCGTCCGGAGCCCGTGTTCCGCAATGGGAGAGGCCACAACAGTGAGAGGCCCGTGTACGGCAAAAAAAAAAAAGCCATCTTAGACAACTTAGTTCCAGCTAATTAGTACCCTACTACTTCTGAACGACATCATATAAGTCCAGGTCTTCATCTCTTCTATTCCTTAAAGGAGATGACTCTATGTACAAAAGGGAAATAAGAGAGTCAATAACTTGAATTCTCCCTAGACCAGCAATGAGAACTGTTTAAAGACAATCCCCTTGGAATTTCTTCTTCTTAAAGACATCATAAACACTGTTCAAAATCAATAAAACTTGCCTAGAAGACTTCATAGTCCTAAGCTTAAATTTTAATTTGTCCCTCCCATCTCTAAACAGTGTCTATGATTCTCATTTGTACTTCACTTCTAAATCACTACAGGTTTGCTTTGATAGAACATGTCTTCAAAAGCTGCCATTAGGCCTGAATTACATGTTTACATATGAATTACATGGTTAAAAATATGGCTTTTACTTCACCAATGTTATTTGTTTTTTGTAGCAAAGGATGATCTTGGGAGATTTTTCCCACTTAAAAAGATGTTTTAATGATTCTGTAATAAAGCTAGTAGTATTAAGCCTACCCAGATGATGTTAGAACTTTGTTTGGAGTGGGGATAGGGAAAAGGCTGAGTCCAAAGGCAAAAATTGAGGGCATTTTATATAAATAAAATCTTATTCTATATAACATCAATAATAATAGTGATAATAGTGGTAAAAAGCAAAATTATTATGGATAAGAAACTTTAAATAAAGTATTAATTTAATAAAATAAAATATGTAAGTACAATAAAATGGTGAAATATGTTTGTCAAGAACACATGAGGAAGGTTCCTAGGAATGACAATTGAAATTATATCGCCTTTTGTCATTAGAGTTACAGGGTTTTTTCCCTAAGAAATTTAATATTTTAATACCTTTATATGTACCCAATACTGCCCCTAATTTTAATCCTTACTTTTAATCAGGATGCAACAGCTCATAAATGATTACTGAGCTCTTGAGTTATCAGTTTCTTTCTTGGATTAAAAAATGAGAGAACTGCTGACAGAACGCAATGCACCAAAACAGTCACTTGCCAGTAGATAGGATTATAGATTGGAAATCATCCTGGTTAATAAGCTTCACTATATTTAATTGTCCAACATGCAAATCAATTTAAAAATTTTGTAAAAGAATTCTAGGTTTTGTTTGTTTGTGTTTTTTTTTTTAACATCTTTATTGGAGTATAATTGCTTTACATTGTTGTTAGTTTCTGCTGTATAACAAAGTGAATCAGCTATACATATACTTATATCCCCATATCCCCCTCTCCCTTGCGTCTCCGTCCCACCCTCCCTATCCCACTCCTCTAGATGGTCTCAAAGCACCAAGCTGATCTCCCTGTGCTATGCTGCTGCTTCCCACTAGCCATCTATTTTACATTTGGTAGTGTATATATGTCAATGTCACTCTCTCACTTTGTGCCAGCTTACCCTTCCCCCTCCCCATGTCCTTAAGTCCTCAAGGTTTAATAAATATAAATTATCTTAAATATATTCACTGAAGAGTAAAAAAATTTGTTGAAAGTCACTTTATCTCCCTAACACTATATGGAACATGTACCATCTCTAGCATTTTCTCACCAACGTCCTTAAAGCTCAGAGCCAATATAGATGCAACGACTATCTGTTAAAGAAGAGCTGATTACAACATGGTATTCAAAAAAGGAGAGGTGTCCTGGAGACAGTCACGCTAATAAGAGCTAATATTTTCACAGCTCTTAATATGTGTCAAGTCCTATTCTAAGTGCACCTCTACCTGTCTTCCACTAGGATATCAACCTTCTGGAATAGATACCATATTACAGATGAGGAAAGCACAGAAAGGTTAAGTATCTTGCCCAAGGTCACCAGCTAGTGAATAGCTAGCAGAGTTAGGATTTGAACCCAGGCAATCTGACTCCAGAGTACAAGCTGTATGCTGTAGTGCTTCAAATTCTACAGTAGAACAGACATCAGCATGAACATCTGGAGTCATTAAGCAATGTTTCACAAAGGGTGGTCCTTCTTCTTCTGCATCAGAATGACCAGGGGTGCTAGTTTAACACTCAGATTCCCAGGCCCCACCTCAGGCAACCGATCAGAGTCTCACGGTAAAGCCAGGGATCTGCATTTTAAATTAGAAATGCAAGATTCTTAAGTCAAAGTTTGAGAGACAATGTATTAGAGACTAACAAACAATCCAGGAGTAGTGCATCCTACAAGTATAAAAATATTACTTCTCTGCTCTAATTCATTCTGAATTGAAATAATCCAGCTTCTCTTTTATTTAGGGTAGAGCTGGGGTAGTAGAATAATCCATTGTTATCGTGGTTGAAATAGTCTATCTAATTTGTATTTTATTTATATAAAACTAAAATCACAAAAAATTTAAATGATTATTCTGTTGATTGGAAGAAAAGCATCTGTAATACACTAACTTGCCAATGTTGTTAGTTTTACTTGGAGGAGGGCAGTGTAGTATGATAGAAATACTACTACACTAGGAGTAAGAAGATCAGATGCTACCACTAATCAGAATTATGACCTTTGGTTCTTGGGAGCAGGGGCATCATCCCCAGTTCAACAGAACCAAAAGTCATAATTCCGATTAGTGGTAGCATCTGATCTTCTTACTCCTGGTTCAGTATTTCATTGATATTAAAATATAAAGATATTATCAAATCTACACTTACCTCTGTGATTATTTTGGAAGGTTAAATTTTGCTCAGTGGCTGTTGAATAAAAAGGCTACTAAGTTTAATGAAGAGTTTAAATCATGTTTTACGTCAATTTGGTTTCTAAAAAAAATAGCATAAAAACTTTGAAGTCAGGTTTCAGGAAATCTGGCTAAGAACAATGAAAGCGTTACTGGAATAATGAAAGAGGTTTCTGGAATACTGGTGAGTCTTCAGAACAATCCTGGTATATGTATTTGGTGAGACAGGTTTAATATCAAAGACTTGAGAAAAATCTACATGCTCCATACACAGTGTATAAATAATTCTACAACAATAAGAAAATTAAATAATTTCCACAATTAAAATACTCTTATATAGAAAAAGAAATCACTTTAGCACCAACAAGCAAAAATGTTATGGAAATCCTTGAATAATTTTAAGTGTCTTTTCAAATAGATTTTCCCTATCAATCCTCTTTGCATTTTGCTTATTTTTAGGGAATAGCCTTAGTTAAGCACATTTATCTCTAGATTTTATATATATATATATATATATATATATATGTGTGTGTGTGTGTGTGTATATATTTCTATTTTTTAAATCAAAGGTGTAAATCCTTTCTTGTAGGAACAAACAGTTGAAATAATCTATGATAAAAATTCATTAATGTGCCAGAAGAGTGTCTTTTCTCATATGGTTTATGCTCCCACCTCCATCCATTCGGAAAATATAAGAAATGTATATACATAAAGACAATCAGCAAGTTGACCTAACACACTTGCTGCCATGTGTTTATTTTTTCAGCACTATGAGAAAAAAGTGACAATTTGACAGTATGATTACCTAAAGATGTTTGTCTTTTTGAATTTCATAGTATTCTAAAAAATTATTTCTGAGACTCAGTGTTTTAAAGAAATTATTCTTCTCAAACTACCCCCTTTATTCTTCTTCTTTCTTTTTTTTTTTTTTTGTGGTACACGGGCCTCTCACTGTTGTGGCCTCTCCCGCTGCGGAGCGCAGACTCAGCGGCCATGGCTCACGGGCCCAGCTGCTCTGCGGCATATGGGATCCTCCCAGACCGGGGCACGAACCTGCATCCCCTGCACCGGCAAGCGGACTCTCAACCACTGCGCCACCAGGGAAGCCCCCCTTTCTTCTCCATATCCCTTGAGAGCAGATGTTTTGTCTTATCCATCTCTCTAGCTCCAAAGCACCTTCTACAGTCCTTTACACAAAAAGGATGCTAAAAACACTGACCTAAAAATAAATGTACAATGGAACATTATTGAGCCATAAACAGGAATGAAGTAATGACATCTGCTACATGAATGAACCCTGAAAACATGTTAAGTTGAAGAAGCTAGACACAAAAACCACATATTGTATGATTCCATTTACATAAAATGTGCTGAATAGGTAAATCCATAGACATAGAAAGTAGACTAGCAGTTGACAGGAACTGTGGGAGGGGAGAATAGAGAATGATACTAATGAATATGCGATTTCTTTTTAGGGCAAAGAAAATTTTCTGGAATTTCCATAACTTTTTAAAAATATTAAAAATCACTGAACTGTACACTATAAAAGGGAAAATTTTATAATATCTCAATTAAAAAAAAAAGAATGAGTGAATGAATGCTCACACTATTTCTCTTTCATTTAAGAGTTAAAAAATACTGCTCACTGACTAACATGTAACCCGATTTAACTTTCTCTACCCTTTAGCATATACTTGGTTGCCCCTTCCCCTTGCTTAACTAATATGTCCTCAAAGAACGAACAATTTTTTTTTAATCTTTTTTTTTTTTTTTTTTTTGCGGTACGCGGGCCTCTCACTGTTGTGGCCTCTCCCATTGCGGAGCAATGGCTCCGGACGCGCAGGCTCAGCGGCCATGGCTCACGGGCGCAGCCGCTCCGCGGCATGTGGGATCTTCCCGGACCGGGGCACAAACCTGTGTCCCCTGCATCGGCAGGCAGACTCTCAACCACTGCGCCACCAGGGAAGCCCAGAACGAACAATTTTTATACTACAAAAGAAATCACAAAATCTTTTAGAAAAGTAAAAATGACTTTACATTATTCCACTGTGGCTGTCTGCACCATGTCTACATTCAAAAGTTTCAACTGAAAAATGATTATAAGGAACTATTCTCATTTTTCACCTTTTCTTCTTCCTTGTACCTTTTTACTAAATAACAGCATTAAACGTTGTTTGGTGTCAAAAGCAAATGATGGAATGAATTATCAAATTCAATTCAATGAACACATTGACTGTATTTAAGCACTGTATTTAAGCACAGTGCTATGTTGGGAAACAAGGTCTATTAAATAAATAGGAAAACCTATCTTAATAAACCACAAAACTATCCCATATATCACTTTCTCTGAAACTTTAAATAATCAGTCTGGAGAATACAGCGATGGTAAAGGCAGCTCTTGCCACAAACTGTTAAGTCACACAAATATTTATTAAGTGCTTACTCAATAAAATGGTATAAAACAAGGAAAAGAGCATCAGCTTTGCCCTCAAGTAGATATGGGCTTGAATTCCACACCTTCATTTGCTAAACTGTGTGCGCTGGGAAAATTAGTTAACCTTCATGAATCTTACCCTTTCTCGTATAAATGCCACACTATCTGCGTGGCATGGTATTATGAGGAATAAATGAGATAGCATAAAGTGCCTAGCAAGGCTTCAGTAAATGGAAACTATTGTTAAGATTATGATTATGTTCCGGGCACCAAAGATCTGGAGGGTGGGGTTAAGGATGAATAAGCCATTTTCAATTGGAGGTTCAGTAAGGACTCAGGAAAATGCAGCTGAATGTTGAAGAATAAGAAGTTTCAATTCAATTTGGTAATATTTTGTAGAGGAATTTTCTGTCTATGTTCATGAGAGATACTGGTTTATAATCTTCTTTTCCTGTAATGTCTTTGCCTGGTTTTGGTATCAGGGTTATGCTGGAAAGAACTCAGTCCTTCTGGCAGTGGCGGCCACTCTCCTCTTCCAGGCCTGCACCAGTGAAGAAGAATCTCTCCAGTCTCCTAATCTTTCTGTTTCTAGAGGTCTGTGGAGAAGGGACTGCAAGTGAGAGTGAACCACTTTTGTATCAGTAGCTACCAATGGCTCTATGCTTGGCCTTTAGCAATTCATTAAAGAAAAGTCTAGTCAAATACATCTTATCTGCTTGTATGGTGCCTGGTATCTCTTCTGTAACTGTGCTCTGGCACAGTGACAGGGTTCTTGTGTCTCATATCTCGGGAGGAGTCTGTCTTTCCGTGGACTTCAGGCTACTTAGTTGCTGTACATCATAAGTCCTCTGATGGGTTCAAGAAATGTTATGATTTTAGAGTTTATCTGACATTTTATTACACTTAGGAGAAGAGACACTCTCCACTTTCCTCCTCCTAGGTGGAAACAGAACGCCCACATTCAGCAACATTTTAAAGTGAATTTCTATTTTATTAATCAATAATAGCATGGATTTGTGAAAGACACATTTATTCAGATTACAGCTTTGGATTCATGGACTTTGGGCAGATTTATTACTCTGTACCCCATTCCTTCCCTATCAGAGATCTACACACATGGCTTTTAAATCACTGTCATACTTTATGAGAAAAAAAATCAATTTAAAAAACTTTTAACTGTGATTTTAAAATTACTAAAATCAATTGTAATTTTGAGCTATTATAATTTAGTTATATTTCAAATACAAAGGCAAAAATTTTCATTTGCACATATGGTTAGAAATGGCTTCTAAATATATATAAGCTTTGAATTTCCTAATTCTCACATATCTAAAGTCACAATCACTGTATGTTAAGGTATACAAGGTGCTACGATGGCTAGGAATTAAACTCAGGACATAATGTCAAAAGAAACCTATTGTGATTTCCCACAAAAATGTAACCTGCTTTTGATAAATTAGTGCAATTACATTAGTAATTACTTTTAGCACTTTGATATATATTTTCTGAGCAATATATTTCATCTACAAATAAGAAAACTAAAGAATGCTGTGGTTTTCAAACAACTTTGACAACTAATCTGTCCTAGCATTTAACCATACAACATATGTTCTAATTTTCCCCCATTGATTATAGTATAGCCTATTTGACTTTCTAATTATTCTTTATTATGCGGTTCTTAATTTTAAGAGAAAAACTAAAGAAGAAAAATATTTTTAAAAGTGAACTATTTTAATACATCACTTTATAGAATTTAATTGTTCCTGGGTTCATAACAAATAAATGGATTGAAAACTAGTCTCTCATTTGTACAGAAGAAAGTTAACTGCACAGTGAAAGGGAAAAAAATTTTAATGACTTACTAAATTACTTAAAAAGTTGCTTTCACTATAAAACTGTTAGACACATTAATCAGGACTTAGAATCAGATAAGTGGTATCATGTGCTCAAAAATATACCCAATGAATTAAATACCAAAAGAAACAGATATTATCTTTCAGAATTCAATTCAATTTCTCTCTTTTGTATTAAAATCTGAAAGTAATAATCAAGCGGAGAGGAAGGAGACAAGTACTTTACAGATCTCCCAGAAGCACAGTGCTAGAACCTATGTCCTACCATATCTTCAGTCAATTTTTAATGGATGATCACTAAACTACTGCTACTGCTAGTAAACGGCTTGATTTCTTTATATACATATATTAAACTACTATGCATTTCAAAGTGAAATACATAATACTTCTTCCTGAAATAGCCATAATTTGGGCTTCAAGTATTCTTAGAAGCATTTATCTTCCAGAAAAGATGTGGTTTTGATTCCCTCGTGATAAGGTGAATTTCCTTCATTATCTTCAAGCCCTTTGTATATGATGGGATTGAATTCCTTCAAGGTCACTCAAAGTTGTGAAAGCCCTAGAGGATTATTTTGGCACTCTGACTCTCTTATTCTTTGAAACATTTGGCAGTGTATCAGAGCTTCATCAGAGAAAAAAATTAAATCCACAAAATTTATAGGGGAAAAAGTCATAACTGACTATATTTGCCAAGAGAATTGTATTCATTCAAAAAATATTTAGTATGGAGATATGTATCAATTATAGAGTGAAACACTTGGCTCCTATTTTAAATGTTTTATCTATAGCCCACTGGGTATTTATTTGTCTTGGTTAAAACTGACATAGGCCTGCGGCTCTCCTAACTTCTGTATTGCATGTAAAATTAAATGAAAATAATTTTTACACATATTAAATCCAACTGTTCTAGATTCTTTCTAAATAAAACTTCCTCCTACTAGCTAACACATTGGTTTCTTTTATTTTTCTTATGATTTTTACTGACATTAAATGTTAACTGCACACTATTATTTAATGACGTTGTAAGTCAACAAAAATTTAAATATTGCCATCTTGTGGTCAGACATTCATATATGTGAAACTGAAAACAATGTCACTTTCCTAAAGAGAGGTATTTACCCTTAAAATCTTACCAAAGATATTTTCCTATCAGGTGAGGAAAATGATCATTTTATTATATACAACATTCTCCAAGGAGACAAAATTCATTTATAATTTTAAGAAATTATAATTTTTTTAAAAAACTAAATTAAATATACAGTCATTGACCATGAATAGTAACAGAATTCAGTAGAAGGACATCAAGTCGGTCCTGATATTATCTTAGAAATATTCATTTGCTCATATCTATATACTGTCATGATTAATTTTTAAACACAATGAGGTAAGTGTTACAGGTAATTTTCCATAGGATTCTAAGATATAATACTAACACTACTGTACCACTGTTAGGTTTTAAAAAGTGGTCAGGAGGGGCAAGTTCTGAAAAGTTGGAGCAAGAAAGGAACAGAAAACAAGCAGAAAAGTAAAAACCTAAACCTCATATAACATAATCTTAAGCACTTCCTCATTTAGGTCCTCCCCAAACTGCCAAACAGTTACATTTGTAATTATATTGGCATTCAATATATGAGATAAAAAAACACAATTACAAAAGTGAAGAAAAACATTCTACTGCTCAAAATACTCCTAATACTTCTACCTGGACTATAGACAGAAAGTTTTTAAACAGAAGACATCTTAATTTCTACTGCCAAATTTCAGAATTTAGGTTATATAAAATTTAAATGACAAAGAAGCAAGAAGGCAAACTAAGCACAAGGCCAACAGCTTTGCAGAAACACAAAGACAACATCAAATGCCGGGATGCTGACTCAGGATCATTTAGCCACAAAATTTTGGTAATCAAGCAGTACAGAAAAGTTCATTCATATGATAGCATCTAACATGAGTTCTTTGTTCTTTAAGTTGTACCTGTTGATCAAATCACCACACAACATAAATAGCCTTTACAAAGCTCCTTAACAACCATAACCATTGCCTTTATATTATAATTTAAAACAGACAACTGTGATACAGATACAGACTTATACATAGATAAAAAGACACTGACATTCAACTGTACAAGAACCAAAAGGTAAGATTAAAATAAAAATACTACCTAAGAGTTTTTAAAGTCCATTAGAAATAGTGTTTATTGGCAAAAAGAACTAACAAATATACACTCAAATACAATACCAGATTCTTTATCCCAAAGGGCTAAATCAAAGAAAACAAAAAAAAAACCCTAGAGAATAAAACTTATATAAAAGAATTCTCATTATATATGTGTTCAATTCACAACATATATCGAACTCTTATATTATTACAAGGAAACAAATCTTACCTTGTTGCTGTGAAAGTGAAATATCACATTTATTTCTTACACGTATTAAACGACTTTGAACTGGCTTGTGTTCAACTTGCTTAACATCTTGGTCTTGTTTTTGTTGGTACTGAAGAATTTAAGACATGAAGTCATAATATTATTTTTTAAGTTACTTTAAAAAGATCTGAGCAATTAAATTATTTAGGTGCTTATTATATAAAATTTGAATATCATGCATGCTTTCTAACTACCAAATGGGCAATGGAGTACAGATTACTAAAGAAAAGATATTGCAAATAAAATCTTTCAAAAGATTTGGGTAATATACACAGATTTCAGATATTCAAATCATTTCTATTTTTCCTAGAGAATTCAGAGCTACTTATAAACCAACTATTCTAGATACATACATGATGGATTTAGACAGGATAAAAACTTAATTTGACTGTAAGCACTTCCATATAACCATTTTTGCATAAAATGAAAATCTGCATAATGTACTGCAATTTTCAAAGAGCTTTTATATATAATAACATCACTGAATTCTCACAAGTGTTGAGTAGGTATTGTTACCCTCCTTTGCCATTCAAGAAAAGTACACTCTACCATAAGCCCCATCATCTCTCTTCCTTACTACCACCTAACGAAATTTGAAATTTACAGTAGTCACAAATTCCTTCACAATCACACATTACAAATTGTGATGACTTTAGCCATTTTCTTTCTTCCCTTTCCTGTTTTATGAGCCTAATTATGAATGAGTCTCTCAAAACAACTGTCAGATATAATTTGACAGGAACCTAAAAAGGTATCTCTGAACTCTTAACAACAGATACAAGCAGAGGAGAATCTGAAACACCTGTCCACATGGACTCAAATGTAACCACGCCAGTTCTGGCAGGTACTTATTTATCTACAGGTAAAAATGAGTAGCTTTAGACTGCAATAATAACAACTAGCCTCACCTCTGGTCTTCTAAGTTTAGAGCCATTAGTCATATAGGTTTCTTCCCTGAAGGAAATATTATTTTGGTGTGTATTTCTAAGATGGGTACTATGACTCTTCTGTGCTGCTTCAATTTAGAACCTTCCTACTGGGTCCCTTCCTCAACCACAGGGATTCAGAGCTGAGTATTGTGGAGCTAAACTGCTTGTGTTCAAATTTGGCTAAGTCATTATGTAGCTTTGACCTTGGGTAAGTTACTTAACCCCCCAGTACCTCAATTTTCTCATTCATCAAATGGGGATGATAATAATAATAACTACCTCAGTAGGCTGTTAAAAGGATTAAATGAGTTAATACATAATGAACTTAGAACAGCCTCTGGCAGAGTAAGCACTATAAACAAGTGTGTGCTAGTATTAGTACTAGCCATATTTCTCTGTTAATAAAGGAAATCTAACATATGAATTTTTTTGAAGCCATTCTTCTGGTAACACTTTGCAGTTTTATTTTAAAACAGGCCAGTAATTAAAGGAGAGCAATCTTTCTTTTATTGTTTAGAATATCTTTATTGAGGTATAACTGATAGACAACAATCTACATGTATTTAAAGTGTATCATTTGTTAAGTTTTGACATATGTATATACCCATGAAGCCATCATCACAGTCAAGATAATATGATGAACATATCCACCAAGCTCAAAATAACCTGAATTCCCTCCTATAACTATAGATTAGTTTGCATTTTCTAGAATGCCATGTAAGTGGAATCGTAAGGTATGCACAATTTTGGGGGGGTGGGGGTTCTGGCTTTTTCCCCTCAACACAACTTTTGTGAGAATCATCCATGTCACTGTACGTATCAGTAGTCCATGGCTTTTTTTTTTTTAATAAATTTATTTATTTATTTTTGGCTGCACTGGGTCTTTGCCGCTGTGCGTGGGCTTTCTCTAGTTGCATCGAGCAGGGGCTACTCTTCGTTGCGGTGCATGGGCTTCTCATTGCAGTGGCTTCTCTTGTTGCAGAGCACTGGCTCTAGGAGTGCGAGCTTCAGTAGTTGTGGTGCACAGGCTTAGTTGCTCCATGGCATGTGGGATCTTCCTGAGCCAGGGCTCAAACCTGTAACCCCTGCATTGGCAGGCAGATTCTTAACCACTGTGCCACCAGGGAAGTCCGTCCATGGCTTTTGATTGCTAAGTAGTATTCCATCTTATAGATATGCCACAACTTGTACATTCAGCAATTGATGAATATTTATGTTGTTTCCAGTTTGGGGCTACTACCAATAAAGTTGCTATGAACATTCATGTGCAAGCCTTTGCTTAGACATATGTGGTAGTTTCTCTTGGGTAAATAAATACCTAGGAGTGAAATGTCTGGGTCATATGGTAGGTGTACATTTTATCAATACTTTTTCAAGAAATTGCCAAACTGTTTTCCAAAGTGGTTGAATCATTTTACATTCCCAGCCAGCAGCATATGAGAGTTTAAGGGCTCCACACCCTTGCCAAAACTTGGCATGTTAGTCTTTTTAATTTGAGATGTTCTAATGCCTGTGTAGTAGTATTTCATTGTGGTTTTAATTAGCATTTCCCTAACGATTACCAATGTTGAGAATCTTTTTACGTGCTCACTTGCCATCAGTATATCTTCTTTGGGTAAGGTAACTGTCCAAAGATTTTATCCATTTTTTAATTGGATTGTTTGTTTTCTTAATATTGTATTCTGTGAGTTCCTTATATATCCTGCATATAAGCCTTTTACCAGATAAGTGATTTGCAAATATCTTCTCCCAATCTGTAGCTTGTCTTTTCATTCTCTTAACAGTGTGTTTTGAAGAGCAGATGTTCTTATTTTTGATAAGACCAGTTTATTAATTTTTTTTCTTTCATGGATAGTGTTTTTGGTGTCATTTTTGCCTAACCCAAGGTCACAAACAATTTTTCTTTTATTACAGAATTAATTAACAGATATTTATTCATTACTAGTTTTTTCCTGATCTTTGCTTGGTCACAGGTTATTAATACTGAACCCTACATAATAGTGTGTTCCATAAGCAATCTTTATTTTATATACTTTTGGCTTTCACCCTCAACACCATGCAATGCAACACAATACCATATCATGATGACTATTTATTGAATAAATTAATCTACAGTGAGATTACACAGATTAAAAAACTGTATTTAATTTAACATGAGCATTTTTTTTTACACCTTGGAGAGTAATTATCCTATTTTTTCAGCACACAAGATTGCATGGGCCATTGGCTTAACTCAGTATGAAATATCTGATGCTTTCATGGTAACACACTTCACAAATTTTAATAGAATAAATATTTATTGAGTACCTATTATGCACAAACTACTAAACTAGATATTGCAGGGGAATATAGAGGTGTAAATGATAATAGCTATCTAACTTGGTAATAGGCATTTTTACATACATTATTTTAATCTTTAATTTAAAGATGAGGAAATTAAGGCTTAGAAAAAGGCTAAGTATGTATTCAAGGTCACAGCTAGAGATTGGATGAGCTAAGATCTATAGCCAGGCTTGAGTTAGTGAAAAAAGGAGGCATGATTTGAGGCTGTCTGACTCCAAAGACTGTGCTCTTGACAGTGTTCTATGCTAAGGCAATATTGTTACCATTCTGATTTAAGTAAAGTACAAGTGCTATTAGTTGGATACCTGAGGAAAATCTTCAGCTGCTACTGATAATTTAACATCATCTTCTTGTGTTGTCAGAAGTTTTGTGGGAAGGGCAAGGTGAGGATCTGGCTGCAACTCCAATTCTCCCAAACTCATTGGACCATGACTAGCACATAAATCTTCATAAATATCATCTGTTATCAAGTACGTAAACAAAAAGTTAAAATAAATTATTTCTTAGAAAAAGAAAAATGGGCTAAAATTACCAGTATTTCCTACCTGCTGAATTAGAAATACTTCAACAGAAAATACGTGTCACCAAGCCTTCACTGCAATTAAAACCAAAGCTCACAGAGAATGCAAAAAGTACCTATGTTCAAACAAATCTATGGATTATTCTAAGGTTCCAATCAGCAAGCTGTTCACGCAGTCCACACCCAACACTCACTCCTACACACCAACTCCTAACACTCCAGATTACTTTTTCTATCAATAAGAGTCAATAGAATACTTTCCATCTAAAATGTAATCTTAAATCAAGGGGCAATTTCCTGACTAGAAAATGTTGGTATTGCTTATTTCTGTTCTGGTATTTTTCTTCAAAAGATCAAGCTCCTCTTTTCCTCAACCAAATGGCATCTCAATGAAATCAATAAAAAGAAGACAATAAGAGCAGAGATAAATATTTATCTAATAATATCACTGTACATTTACATTACATTTTATACTCCAAGCACTTTCACATATATTATCTCGTTTAACTTGAATCTCACAATCATTCTGTAAGGCAGGAGGATACGATAGTTTTATAACTGTCTTTCACTGTAAGGCTCAGGGAAGTTAACTGTCAAAATATCAGAGCTAAGAGGTGAAAAGGAACTAAAATCCTCATCTTTCAACTCCTAGTCACTGTTCCTTATTTCACATTCTTGCTAAATTATTTCTAAGAAAATTGTTTTTCCTAATTAATGGTCACCTTTTAAATGTAGCACAATGCAGTCTCATTTTAATCAGTAGAAGTAGACCTGAAGCACTATACATAAATTGTTTTAAATGAAGTGATATTTTAAAGACCCCACAGGTATTTTCCATTTAAAGGCAGTATGTTGACAATTTCTTAGGTTTAGCAAATAAGCATTCTCTAGTTTTTTTATGTTAATCTATATTTTTAGGTGGGTTTTACATACACTGACTTTTAAGTTTTACCTTTCCAGAATTTGATCTACACAAAACAATTTCTCAAAATTATTACCTGTTTTATTCTCATTTTATTTATAAGATTAATTTAAATAATTGTAATAACATGCATCATTTAGAGCAACCATTGTTCCAAGCCTCATACTGGCCTTTTTATATTCTGATATGGCTTTTTCTATTCCTATGTCACTTTTCCTACATTTTCTTAAGACTGGCAAATGAATTAAGATAAAAGAATTCATACATACATAAAAACTTTTTGTACTGATTATATGATTATATACCTAGAAAGCCCTAGAGTCCCTAGTGAGGAAAAATAATTTTATTAGAAGTAATAAGACAATTTGGTACTATGACTGGATACTAAAAAAATATACAAAAGTCATTGGTTTCTCTCTATATTATGCAATATGCACTTAGAAATAGAAAAAATACTCTTTTACTATAGTGACCAGAACTGTAAAATAATTAAGAAAGGTATAGAAGAAGAAAATGAAGAAAATTATGAAATCTTATTGAAGAGCACAAAACAAGATCTGGACAAATAGTAAAATACATAAAATGTATTTTTATACATACATATAAAAATGTCAATTCTTCCAATATTAATACATAAATTAGCACAATTCCAATCAGGGTGATTTTTAATTGAAAAACATAATTTTAGAGTTTATATGGAAGGATAAATGCCTGAGAATTGTCAAGAAAAGCAGGAATTTTTTTTTTTTTTTTTTTGCGGTACGCGGGCCTCTCTCACTGTTGTGGCCTCTCCCGTTGCAGAGCACAGGCTCCAGACGCGCAGGCTCAGCAGCCATGGCTCACAGGCCCAGCCGCTCCGCGGCATGTGAGATTCTCCCGGACCGGGGCACGAACCCGTGTCCCCTGCATCGGCAGGCGTACCCTCAACCACTGCGCCACCAGGGAAGCCCCAGGAAAATTTATTTTAAAAAGTAAACTTGCCCTATCAGATAACAGAATGTACCATAAAGACACAGTAGTCCAATGTGTTTTAGATCCTAAGGAATCTAGAATACTTAGAAAAAAGAATCAAGAAAAAAAAATTCTGATGTCTATGAGAATTTAATATACAAATTGGTTGATATTTTAATTCAGTAGGAAAAAGATACATAATAATTGGCACAACTGACTACTTACCTGGAAGAAAATCAAGTTGAACTTCTACCTTACACCACTTGTAAAAATAAATTCCAGATAGACTTAAATATAAATATATACTAAATAATGAACTTGCAAAAAGAATCTGAGACTACAGGTATAAGCTTGTATTGGGGGAAACCTAACCATGTGATGAAAACACAGGAAGTATAAACGATGTAAATAATTCTATAAAATTTTTTAAATTATATGGAAAAGAATATAAATAATGTCAATGAACAAAGTACAAATTTGGGAAAAGACATTTGCAATACAGATGATAGAAAATATCTAAAATACAGAAATAGTTCTTACAAAGTTACAAGAAAAACTTAGAACCTAACAGACAGGGGGAGAACTTAAGTAGGTAATTCACAGAAGAGCAAATACAAATAGCCAACAAACAAACTCAGCAGTAGTCAGCCATATCTTTATACTTTAACTGACAAAAATAAAAATAGTAGTAAACACAATTTCTGGAAGGGATATAGAGGGAAGGTTGTAATATATTACTAATAAAAATAAATTAGTTTAAATTTTTAAGACAGCAACTTGGTATATCTATTTTAAATTTTTAAATATATTTTCCCTTGGGCCCAGTAACTACTTCTGGGAAACTATTCCCTAAATATAAAATGCAGCAATATGTTAGGATACACATGTGTGAATATTTACTTTAGCACTGTTTATAGTAGGGGTGAAATGATAATAAAGTAAATATTCATCAACAGAGCAATGACTGAATACATTATTGGAAATCCATACTAAAAGTGGATAAAAAGTCAATAAAAAAGATGAATTTAAGCACTACTACTTGACCTCGAGTAATTTCTGCAGGGTTTACTGGGTGAAAACAAAATGCAGGCGAGTGTGCATGACACAATCTCAACTTGTAAAATAACAACAAATACACACACATCGTATGTACCTATCATGTATACTGTGTGTGTGTGTGTATATAATTATTATATATGTATAAGGGGAAAAAAACAGGAAGGTTACATACCAGAATCTTAACACGAGTTAAGGCATAAAGTGGGACAGGAGAAAATGTGAGGAGGAGGGGTAGATGAAGAGCACTCAAAAAGAGTCTATAACTTAAAGTAATATATGACATAATCGTATTTTATTTTTATGTAAAATGATATGTGGCTGATGTATGGGTGTAAAGAAAAAAGTTAATTGAAAAGGACACAAAGGGGCTTCCCTGGCGGCACAGTGGTTGAGAGTCCGCCTGCCGATGCAGGGGATATGGGTTTGTGCCCTGGTCCAGGAAGAGCCCACATGCCACGGAGCGGCTGGACCCATGAGCCATGGCCACTGAGCCTGTGCGTCCGGAGCCTGTGCTCCGCAGCGGGAGAGGCCACAACAGTGAGAGAGGCCCGCGTACCGCAAAAAAAAAAAAAAAAAGGACACAAGGTAGATTGTGATAAAAGAAGAAAAAAATTAAATATAGAAACAAAGAAAGTGTATAATCAAACATCTCCCAAAAGCATTAAAAGTGCATAATAGCTTTCAGCTCATATGACACCCTATCACTTAACCTATATTTACTGACTACGCAACATACTCTGCTAGGTGACAGAGCTATGACAGTGGACAAGATAAAGTCTCCATTTTCAAGTGAGATTACAAATCAGTGTGATAAGAGCAACATTAGGCAGGTGACATTAGAGGACTACACAGAGAGCATATTTGACGGTACCTAACCCAGTGATAAGGGATCAGGAAAGGATTCCATGACAGCAATCACAACAATGTTGAACTTGCTGTGTCACTTCTAAAAAGTATGCTCATTGAGTGTAATGTACGTTAGTTAGCCCTTTGTAAGAGAGACACTTAAAGTATTGTTCCATTCAAGACAAATTTAATTAACCATAATTTAAAATCCCTAATTTTACTCTTCTAGAATCTTACTGCTTTGAAAAAGCAACCATGGTAGACTTTCAGAGAAGACTAAGTCTGCTTGAATTGCCAGTGCCAGCAGCAGCTTTGGTTCTTGACTGTCTAATAAATTATTCCATTTGTATGAAACCCAAAGGTACCTCAAATTCCACATAGATGAAACCCCACTCATTCTTATTTCTTCCTAATTCTGTCTTTCCTCCAGAATCCCTCCCTCCCTCAGTGAATGGAAATACCATCTACCCAATCATTCTAGCCAAAAACCTGGAGTCATCTTAGACCCTCCCTTCTTTTGCACCTCTCATATTCAACTAAGTCTTGTCCACTCTCCTCCTCAAATGTCTCTCAAGTCTCCCTTTTCATATTTCTTCGCTGCTGAATAATGTCTCACCAGGTTGACTTTAATAACTGTCTAAGCCAGAGGCTCCTTGCCTCCAGTCTTAATCCTCTGCAATCTATCCATCACACTGCACCTCACGTGATCTTGCTAAATAAAAGGCAAATATGATCATGTCACTCATTTACATACAATCTTTAATGGATCTGTGAATATCACAAAACATTCAGAATTGACAGAAATTCAAGACTGAATTTTCCATGGGCATAAATATAAAGTAAGATTGGAATTACTTTCCATTTTGTACACAAACGAATCTCTACTGTCTTAGAGTAAATTGAAAAACCACTTGATATTATATCCCCTTGTCTCATTGCATATTCTGCCTTGGAGGTTTCTCTCACACTTACTACACAGCAAACATCTATTCATCATTGAGAACTCATTTCAAGTTAGCTCCTCACACATGAAGTCTTCCTTTTTTTTTTTTTTTTTTTTGTGGTACGCGGGCCTCTCACTATTGTGGCCTCTCCCGCTGCGGAGCACAGGCTCCGGACGTGCCGGCTCAGAGGCCATGGCTCACGGGCCCAGCCGCTCCGCGGCATGTGGGATCCTCCCGGACTGGGGCACGAACCCGTGTCCCCTGCATCGGCAGGCGGACTCTCAACCACTGTGCCACCAGGGAAGCCCCATGAAGTCTTTCTTGATTGCCCTCCCCAGTTACAACTGACCTGTACTCCCATCCCCTATGGACTGCTTCACAATAACTACAGTAATTTATTGCATGTTTTTGCCTTCTCTCTACTACTTCTACTAGAGAAAATATTCATTATGGATAAGGCCTTACCAGGTTTTATATTCCTACGACCTAGACCGTGCTTAGAGCAGAGCAAGCACTCAAAAAAATATTTTCTGAATAAGTAAATGAATAAACTGGAACGTGCTTATCACACTTCATCATCTGGCTGATTCCTCTAAGATTCAGTTTCACATTGGCTCTTGTGGGAAACCTTCTCTGAGCTCTCATGTGTGGGCTGTTCCTCCTCTGCACTCCCAAAGCAGTCTGTGTTGTGCATTAATCACACAATATTAAAATTGCTGTCTCATATTCTTCTACACGAGTTTGTAAACTTCCTTGAGAGCAGATGTCTATTACCTTTGCATCTCAAGACCCTAATATTGTACTAATATATTGGTACCGAGTACACAGTAGGTACTCAATACAAGTTTTCTGAGTAAATGAAGAGCTATAATTGGTAGTAAGTCCCAGAGTCCTCACAGTTTGTTCAAAATACCAGTTTACACTTTAGGGTTCTCGAGACAATTCTTTAAACCTTATTTAGCAGCTTTTTGTTACTCAACGCAACATGAAAGCCTCAGAATTAGAAACACTGATAGGGGACTATAGGTTGCAAATAGGATGCTTTCTGAAAATGAGCAGGGGTGGGGACAGGCAAGGTAAGAATAGCTGAGCCTCTGTAAACAAAGTTACTAAAAATCAACATGAAAGGCGTGAGATTAGCCAGTAGCAGAAACAGTGATACACTGGGACTCATTCTTCTGCAGTAAACATAATGTAACAAAATACTTAAAGCAAGAGGAACAAACTAGCTCTCTATAGGCACCTTCCTTTTAAGCAACTGTGGATAGTTTCTGGTTCCATTAAATACATTTGAGAAGGTACTGATATTTTTACATTCTCCAAGCATTATTAAAGATAGTAACAGTTACCATGTGCCAAGCACAGTACTAACTACTTTATGTGCATTGTCACCTACTACCCACCCCTAATAACCTTAGGAGGTAGATATTGTTTCTGGTAAGCAGCCTGCACGACGGTCCCCTAACATCTGGGTCCTGGTATTCACACCTTTCTGCAGTCCCCTACAATAATATTCCAGGATTGGTCTGTTTTATCAACAGAATGTGGCAGAAGTAATGGCATGTCACTTCTGAGACTAGGTTATAAAAGACATCGTGGTTTCCATCTTGGTTGTTCACTTTCTCTCAGATCATCCACTCTGGGAAAAGCCAGCTGCCATGTCATGACAGCTCTATAGAAAGGTTCCAGTAATGAGGAACTGAGGCATCTTGCCAGCAGCCATGTGAGTGAGCTTGGAAAATAGATCCTCCAACCCTAGCTGAAGCCCTCATATGACTGCAGGTCTAGCCAACAGCTTGACTACACCTTCATGAGAGATCCTGAGAACCATGCAGCTAAGCTACTCCCAGATTCATAACTTTCAGAAATGTGTGAGCTAATAAATGTTTGCTGTCTTCATCTGCTAAATTTTGGGGTAATTTGTTACATAGCAATAGGTAACGAATACATTAATATTATCCCCACTTGATAGATGAAGAAACTTGGGCTCAGAAAGATTGTTACTTGCCCAAAAATACAGAGCTGGAATTCAAACTGATTTCTGAAACTCCAAAAGCTCAAGCTCTTAGCCACTCTGTCATACTGACCCATCTATATGCTCAATCTTACGCCACATCACTTATTATTTTTAACAATTAAATTAAATAAATATCTATAGTGTGCCTACAATTAAAAATGAACTGTACTATAGGTAATCTGCTAGGTGATACCAGGGTGTAAGGAGGGGCTAAACAGGATATATCCTCATGGATTTTATTCTATAACATTTATTATTTATTTATTTTTATTTTCTGTGACAATTTAACAAGTACCTCTTTGTTCGCCAAGTACCAAGTAGCTCTCAAGTGATCTGCGAGAGCCATCTAGTGTCAATTCTATTTAATTGCACTCTGCACGGTTAGCTGGATACAAATATAGAAGTCATATTTTAATGCCACTTTGAATACTAATTTTTAAAAATGTAAAAAAATTAATACTCTTACTATGTGCATAAAATAAATAATTCAAATATTAATTTACATTCATTCCCATAGAAAATTCAGTCTTGAATGTCTCTCAGTTCTGAATGATAAGGTGTTCACTCATACTCTGTGCCAATGTTTTTCTAACTTCCAGCATCTCCTCTTCTAACTTCTGGCAAATCTGCATACCTCCAGAAGTTCTTTCAATTTAAGAAAATGCAGCAATGGGCATGAGAAAATCAATAAATGAGAATATAGTTGATCCTCATTAATCTGAAGATTCCATTTCTGCAAATTCACCTATCTGATAAAATTTATTTGTAACCCTGAAATCAATACTCACAGCACGTTCGCAGTCATTTGTGGACATGTGTAGAGCAGCAGAAACCTGAATCACCCTACACACACTTCAGCAGATGAGGCTGAACACGGTGCTGCTCTGCTTTCTTATCAGCTCTTACACCGTGAACAAGTGTTCTTTTTCGCTGTCTATTTAGTGACACATTTTTGAACGCTTTGTTGATTTTGTGGGTGTTTAAAATGGCCCCCAAACATAGTGCAGAAGTGCTCTCTAGTGTACCTAAGTGCAAGAAGGCTGCGATGAGCCTTAGAGAAAAAATATATGTGTTAGATAAGTTTCATTCAGGAATGAGTTAAGTGCTGTTGGCCGTGAGATTCAATGTTAATGAATCAACAATATATATTAAATAAGTGTCCTTAAATAGAAACACACATAAAACAAAGTTATGCATTGATCAACTGTCAAAAATGTTATAATCAGAGGCTCACAGGAACCTAACCTTGTATTTCCCCTAGAAGCAGTGGCTCAGTATTTGCTAATTCAATGTTTCTGGTGACTCTATAGGACATAAGTACTATAGATAATGAAAATCAACTACATATGCTAGAAACTGGTATTCTCTATTCTACTCTTATTCCCTAAGTGTTACAGCAGAAAGTTTAGTTAATAAAATTCCAAAACAGTCCCGAGTACACTGAGCACTGAGTCAGAAGACTGAACTTCTACAGTACTACCTAATTTAACATTGTCCTACGCAAGATCTGTTATGTCACAGTTTTGATGTGCTGGTTATATTTTTCCAGTATATATTAAAATAAATACATCACTATTAAAAATTTTTAGGTGGACACATGCATATTACCAAAATTATCTCATGCCCCATCCAGTGATTCACGTACCAATACTTTGGGGAAATACTGCTATAAATACCATAGAAAAAGTCATTATCAAACTTTTCAATTATGAATACCCCTTTTAATAAGGAAATTTTGTAAGCCCCTACCTGAAAATAGTTATGCTTTTCTTAATTCAGATTAGGAACACTACTGTAGATTATAATACAAAACAGAATACAGCATTCAACATGGAAACAGTACCAAAAAAGTATGATGGGATTCGAAGTGAATATTCTAACAGACAATAAATACATCAAGAAGCAATATTTTGGTGTATACCTGTAACTGTGTCACACTGCTGAGATAATGGCTTAGGAGCACATCTTTGATCTGAAGACTCTGCGTTAGTTACAGGCTGCTGCATATAGGCGGAATGTCCCATTAAGATGTTCTCTGCTGCTGCTGTCAGCCTGGGCCTTTGTCCTTCACTAAGTTCACCTACACTGTTTTCCAAGTCCTGTAAAAAGTAGAAACCATTGTTACACACATTACATTAAAATCAAGTCAAAACAAGAAATATTTGTCAAATGTATCATGATGCAGACCACATGACTGCTTGAAAGCTATTTCAGGAAGTCCTTATTATGCCACATACACGCTACAGGAAAGTTAGTTTAATAAGATATCTAAGTGCAGGCTTTGTTCTCCATGTCTTATTTCTTATGAAGTTAAATACCCACTATCTGTTTTCTTCAACCTCCAAATTAGACAACAATAAAACACACCGGAAAAATGTTATTTAAAACACTAAATGCTGTCACACATTATACATTGTTCATACAGCTTAATTAGAAGAATAGAAAATTCACTTCTTGTTCTTTATGAATGAAAATTGGCTCAAGTTGTTAGTGTGAACTTTATAATAAAACAACTGATGAAAATGTACAAAAAGTATGAATATGTTTATCAAATATATGAAATAAATAAAAACTAAAAAAATGATGAATTCTATTTTCTTTTGGTATTAAAAATAATATGCCCTAATCACTAGCGCATCTTGTGACTTGGAGATATTCTAATAAATGTGTTTACTAATCAAGAACTGAATAAAAATTCCAGTATATGAGAGTTCTCATGTTTTTTATTAAAAGGAGTTTAATTTCAACCAAGTAGAGTTTTTTTACTAGAATATATGAAGAAATCACTGCTGAAACATCTTTGATGACTCTGTTGATTACAAAATAAAATCTAACTGTTTAGCTCATCATTCAAGATTTTCTACAATTTGCCCTAATTATCCTCTACAGATTTGTAGCTCCCCTTATCCTGTAATCTGACTTTTCTTTAAGAATATCAGTTGCTCAACACCCTTTAAAAAAAAAAGACTGTTTTGCAATTAATATAAAACCCTTGGAAATTCTTGGGCAAAGTTTAGAATGACAGCAGATACATTTTCCCTAGAAATTAATTAGAAATATTTCACAGTGCCTGTATTACTCTCCACTACCATATAAATGTTGTGCAATATATAGTACCTTCTCTGTTGTGAACCAATTTTTTAAGGTACTTGTAACTGCTGAACTACTTAACACCTTAATACTCTATGACCCTACTGAAGATTTAGCTTCCCTATTCACAAAATGCTCTCGTACTCATAAGCAGTTATCATTTTAATAGTATACTCAAAGCTCAGACTCATGTCAATTCTAAGTTAGGCTACCTATGGTCTCTAGTAGTACACCTGGCCCATCCACATAAATGTACAAATTGCAGTTTTGTCATCAGACTACTCTCACTGACCTGATGCTCCCTCTGGGCAAAGAGTTGTTTAAGCACAAAGAATGGTCACTATTTTCTTACCAAAGCAATATTTTAACTTACAAATGTATCATTACTACTAGTTCTTATTACAAACAAAACAAATGTTTGATAGTTCTGTAAATGTAGGATAACGCACTAAATGTCGCTGTTAATCAGACTGGCAAAAATTTAAGATTAAAAATATCATATGTGGGCTTCCCTGGTGGCGCAGTGGTTGAGAGTCCACCTGCCAATGCAGGGGACACGGGTTCGTGCCCCGGTCCGGGAAGATCCCACATGCTGCGGAGCAGCTGGGCCCGTGAGCCATGGCCGCTGAGCCTGTGCGTCCGGAGCCTGTGCTCCGCAATGGGAGAGGCCACAACAGTGAAAGGCCCTCATACCGCAAAAAAAATATATATATATATATCATATGTGGTGTTGGAAAGGAATCTCATATAGTTGAAAAGCAATTTATTAGTGTCTATTTAAATTATAAATGCTCGTGCCTTTTGAGTAATTCCACCCCTCATCTTCTATAGAAAGGCAATTCCTCATAATGTAAAAAGGATTTTATTCTTATTACAGTTTGGAGAGAAAAAAAAATTGGAACCAATCTAAAAATCCTTCAATAGTAGAATAATTAAACTAGGGTATACTACATGGTAGATAAAAAGGATATGGTGGATCTTTAGGATTTATAGTTAAATTTTAAGAATCAGATGGCAGAAAAACACATACATAACCTCAAAATTATCCACACATGACCACACACAAACACACATATGCAAATGCTTAGATGCTTAGAAAAAGATCTGGAAAGGATAAACTTCCAACTTCTGGGCTTCTGGTCTAGTCAAGATGGCACACTAACAAAGGCTGCCAGCTCCCTGTCCCCAAAACAATGTTGTAGTAACTACATAAGTGGGAAGAAACCAGGATTCTGAGAACTAAGTAAAAGTTGTGAAAAACCACTAAGAAAGACTGACGACTAGCTTGACTTGGTGTGTGTGGGGAGAAAGGGGCTGCATCCTGAGGAGGAGGGTCGCTAGAGGAGGTTTACTGAGAAGAAAGATTGGTACAAAGTGCTGCTGTCATTCCCTTTTTCCTTCATTAACGTGAGATCATCACTGCTTATCCCTTAACCATAAAGATCTTGGCAACAATCTGGGCTGCAGATACTAGTACCCCAGAGTAACATCAGGGAGCATGAAGGCCCAGCTGGGGTAAAAAGTTATAGGTGACATCTGACCAGGAGCCCAGGACCATTCATTCCTTTACTCTCTTCCTTCTTCACCCCAGGACAGGAATACAAAACTTCCCAAAGAAACTTCTTCCTAAGCGTTTTAAAGACACAACAACCATCAGAAACACTAAACGGTAGAGTACCAGCAAACAGCAGTGGCCACGATCAATAGTGGTTCTGTGCTGCCTGAGACGCCATCCCTGGGGCTCATCTCCTCCTCTCTTCTTATATTCACAGGAACAGACTATGGCCTGATTTTAGTCCTTACGCAATAGGATTTCTCACAGAATAGCTTATTCCCACCACCACCACCCCACCCACCCCGGCCCCGGAACATGAGTTCATATACCAAAAGAAACAGATACTCTTATAAAGCAGAAACTAACACATCATTGTAAAGCAATTATACTCCAGTAAAGATGTTAAAAAAAGAAACAGATACTCGAGGAATCAATTAGTGTTTAAAAAAAAAGTGAAAAACATTAATCATACATACATACACACAAGGAATAAAGAAAGATATTAACAATGTGAAACAAAAAATCATTAAAAAAAAAAGAACCAAGACTATCAGATATGAAAAATATAATAAATCAGATAAATAGTAGGCTAAAGAACAACTTAGTGGTTGGCAGATCAGATTGAAGAACTCTCCCAGAAGAGAGTAGGAAAGAATGAAGACATAGAAAGTCTAAGAGATAAAACAAGCAGAAGCAGAAGTATTAATATTTGGAAATAACAGTTCTAGCCAGAGGGGGAAAAATGAGAGGAAGAAAAAAATTGAAAAAGTAGTGAGAGAAATTTCCCAGCATTAAAAAGATGGAAAAGTCTGAGCATCAAGTGAATAAATGAACCAATATTACTGATTTCAAACATGAAGGAAAGAGGGATTAGTTAGTGGAACTTTTAAACTACACTGACATTTCTACTATTTTTTGTGCCATTTGTTTGTCTCATTTTCTCTCTCCTCTTTCTCTCTCGGCCTACTGGTTTCTATACTAAGCAGCATGGTTTCTACAGCTATGAGAGTACTTTCTTGAGTTTAGCAACAGCAATCACTAGTATCTTTCCAGTGAAATCAATTTTTGGTCAATAGCTAAGCAAAGTTGCAGAAAATTTAGTCATTTTTCAATAAGAAGGAGTAAGTTAAATTTCCATTTTTTCCATTACTAAGTTCCATATCTTTTTTCTTCTACCTTTCCTAAGAATTAAAATTTTTAAGATAAAAATTAATAGAAAATAAAGCCAGTCATCTCCTTGGATTCTGTATAGTCTTCAGATCTTCAGCTCATCTAAAGCCAGTTTCACACCTGTTCAAGCAAAGACAACCAAATACAATAGAAAGAATACTAAATAGAATCAAGAATCCTCGTCCCACCTCTACCATTAACCAGCCTGAGCAACGACACTGTACATTTCCACCTGGAATTTCCTTAAGCACCTTAAACTTAATGTTTCAAATCAAATTCATTACCTTCCCCACAATACTTAGCACTCTTCTCTCTGCTTTTCTAAGCCAACAGCTATACAACCACAACTTCCCTTAACCAGTTACCAATTATTGCCAATCAGTACTCTTATATTTAAATCTCTCTCCTTTCTATTTCTACTTAACTGCCTTTGTTCATGTTCTTATTCTGGACTACTCCAGTGGTGTTCTGACAAACCTCTATCTTTCCCTCACTTGTCCATGGCTCCATATGTCTTCCTAAATATCTTAGCCTGTGATTCCCTTGCCCAAAAATATCTTAAGGGGCTCCATAGTGTCCAAGCCTTACCATGGCCTACAAGGTTCTTTACGATCATATTGTTCAATCTACTTCTCCAGCTATTTGATCAGTTACTGCATGGTAGAGTAATTGTTTAAGCTCTTTTCTCCCTACAGGACTGTAAGCTGCTTAAAGGTAGGGACCCTGCCTCATTCATCTTTGTACCTTTTCGGAGGCTGTGTCTGGCATATAGTAGATACTCAGTAAATGGTTGCAGAAAGAAAGAAAGAATGAATGAACGATCCTCACAAATCATTTGAAAGGGCTTCAGCTTTTTTCATCTGTAGAATAAGAGAGTTGGAACAGATAGCCTAAATTCCTTTCAGCTGTAAAACTCATAACTACGGTTCTAGGTTAAAGTTACTGCAAGGCTGATCCCTGAGTAAGCTGAAGTATTAGAGTGCTTTAACTAAAAGTAGGAATATTTTTGTTATCTTTTTCCTGTATTTAGATCTAACAGAAAAAAAAATTAAGGTTAAAAAATACCTCTGAACGATAGACCATTTGCTGTGAAACTAACGATTCCTGGTTTTGTTTAGCAAGAAGAGAAAGAATTGCATCAGCATGAATTTCTTTATGGGGCATCCTAATCACTTGTCCTTCGCTGGGAGGATCATCTTCCTAAGTAAAATATAAAGACAATACAATAAAAAAACAAAAATTAATGCATCAATTACATTTTTCATAATTTATGATTAATAAAACTTAACAGTCATCATGAACATGGTCATATTAGCACTTTACAGAAAGAAGATGGACTCTTTATTATCATTTAGATCTCACTTCCATTCTAAAAACCCTTTATTTTTGCCTTCAAATGTAAATAACGGTATAAAATAATTGGGTTACATTTAAACTAGAGATTTACTATAAAATCATATGAAAGCTGGACCCTTTGTCCCATGTGATTGAGTTACAATGATTCATAAACGTTTTATACAGTGTCATCAAGTTTTTGGCTCACACGGTTTCCTGCTTCATGTTGATGCAGCACACAAAGCTGTGCCCCCAGTGTGGCAACGGGGGCAAAGCACTGTAGCAGTGGTGCAACCTGGACCACAGGCAGAAATGAAAACTGCAGAAAATACGCTGAGGCACCTATAGACCCTTGATTGTCCATTTGCCTTTGCGCTGACCTCCAGTACTCACTAGGGAGCAGGTACTGAAAGCCCTAGTTGGAAGACCCAGCTTAGACTTCTTGGTGCCTCAAAATAGACCAGTCCCGAAAATGAAGGACAGTGTGGGTGGGCCACAGAGTCAGAAAACTGGATTCCCTTGTAAATACAAGGATTAGCATGATTTTAAACTCCATTAATAGTATTTTTTTTTTTACTTAAGTATCTTACATTTAATGAAATAAAGTTTGACTCTGCAGTACAAGTCTTTATCCCCCAGGTGTACACAGATAAATACCTACTGGTACATAACTGCAAAGTTAGTCTTTTTCAAGATTGTACTTCTGCATGTGATTTTATCATGAATTTGTAGCATATCTGATTTAGGCTTAGTAAAGATATCAAAATTAAAGTTTAGTTTCAAATGTAAAAAAAGAAATATGTTATAATTTAGTCCTGGTTCAGTTCAGCTATTTAAACAAACTTAAATGTGCTTTGGCACCATGATAAAGTTCTAAGAATGGATAAAAATGCCCTAATGACATATTAAGTAAGCCAAATGTTATTGTAATGCTCCTCTGAAAATAAAGACTTCTCCTTTATGCTTCCCCCCATATTATTTTATAAAAGTGATTTCCACTCTCTTCAGAACAGACTCAATTACTTGTAATAAATAATTACTGTTAGAAAAGTAACTGCCCTATTAAAATCTTATCAAAACTCTCCTTCATTAATTATTTCATACTCCTACACATAGTAAAGCAAATTGTTTTAACACATTTTATTACTTGAATGTATGAATCTCCAGATTTGGCATCTTTACCCTACTGTGTCTTTAATAGTGTAGAGATGCTACATGGCATCTTTTGCTTTTTGTTTGTTGGACTTGACAAACACTGGACACACACACCCAGCTGCTTGCAACTCAAGCTTTAGGATTCAGATAGCTGCTATTAGAACTCAAAATTTACAGTTTTTAGCTTAAGTTGATAGCTTAAGATGAAAGGCAAATTATCATGTATCCATATAAAAAGAGTTGTGGATCTATCACTATACAGCTATGTGACACAAACAAGTGATTTAACCTCATTCATCGCAAAGTAAAATGAGTAGTTACTATTTTTAACGAAGAATGAGCATCATCTTTTGGGATGCTTTTTAAAAATATACAGGTTTAGGCTTCTAACCGCCCACACACATGCATGCATACCATATAACACTCATGACCTACCGAATCAACATATCAGAGGGTGGGGGCAGGATGCATATTTTTAAAAGCTCCACTGGTGAATTTAATATACAATCCTAGTTTACATCACTTGAATAGGCTGCTTTAAAGAAATTTCTAGGGAGTTCCCTGGTGGCCTAGTGGTTAGGATTCTGGGCTTTCATTGCTGTGGCTCAGGTTCAATCCCTGGTCATGGAACTGAGATCCCGCAAGCTGCGTGGCACAGCCAAAAAGAAAGAAAAAATAAGAAATTTCTAGCATTATGATTGTAAGGGGATAGAAGGGCATGTTGTTTCAAAAGTACACCAATCTCTCTCTTTTTTTTCATCATGATCCTATATAATGATACAAATGGAAAAATAAAAATGCAACTAGACTTCTAAAACTTCCAGTCAAGGTGGAGTAATAAGGACCAGGTACACCCACCCCCCTTGAAACAACTAAAAAATGGACAAAGTATGTGAAAAACTGCATTTCAAGACATGGAACATCAGGTAACAAAAGACAGTGATCCCTGAGAAATGAAAAACAAGTCAGAAGAACCCTATGACTGCTCCAGCTTACCATCTGTGAGTTTCCAGGCTGTGGCACAGGAGCCTAAGCTAAGAAGATGGAGCTGAAACTCCAGGGAGGCCAAGACAGCTAGAGTTCATAAGACGGACGGCTAGAAAAGTGAAAGCTGCAGAGGGAGAAAACTCTGGAAATCTACAGAAGATCCCCTTTGAGTATTAAGCTGAGTACTACTCAGCAGATGCTTTGGAGACAATTACATGAGGCTGCAGGAATGAGCACCTGAGAAGGGGCTGGATATAACACTGCCTGATGCTCACACAGGGCTTGGATGGCTGTTCCCACTAGCCAGGCTGGAAAACCTCATTAATGAGGCACTGGGTGGAGTACATAGAAGTGTCTTCTCTCCATAGCGGGGGATAAATAGCCCTAGATTGAGTACTGTTCTGGTACTGCCTAACAAATCTTAAAAGCAAGACTCAAAAGGGTAAAACTGTCTCTAAGTACTTAACCATGTCCTGAGCAAAGCTCCAAAATATTTATAGTAACATAAAACATAGAAGGAAAAAGTCTATGCAAAATTTTGGCAGATCAAATTAAACAGCTTTTCTTTTTTAAATTTAATTAATTTATTTTTGGCTGCATTGGGTCTTCATTGCTGAGCACAGGCTTTCTCTAGTTGCAGTGAGGGGGGGCTACTCTTCGTTGCGGTGCATGGGCTTCTTGTTGCGGTGGCTTCTCTTGTTGCAGAGCATGGGCTCTAGGCACATGGGCTTCAGTAGTTGTGGCTCACGGGCTCCAGAGCACAGGCTCAGTAATTGTGGCACATGGGCTTAGTTGCTCCGCGGCATGTGGGATCTTCCTGGACCAGGGCTCAAACCCGTGTCCCCTGCATTGGCGGGCGGATTCTTAACCACTGAGCCACCAGGGAAGCCCTAAACAGCTTTTCTCAAAAATTAAGATATAACTACCATATTATCCATCCATTCCACCCCTAGATATTTGCCAGAGAGAAATGAAGGCATATGTCAATACAAAGACTTGTACACAAGTCTTCATAGCAGCTTTATGTGTAATAGCTCCCAACTGGAAATGAACCCAAACGTCCATCAACAGGTGAATAGGCAAACTGTGGCACATCCATACAATAGGGCACTGCTCAGCAATAATAAGGAATGAACTATGATACAAAGTGTAACACAGATAAATCTCAAAATAATTATGCTGAGTTAAAACAATCAGACAAAAAAAAAGAATACATGTCACGTGATTCCATTTATATACATCTAGAAATGGAAACTAATCTATTAGTTACAGAAAGTAGATCAGTGGTTACTGGAAGAGGTATAGAGAATGAGAGGAATGATGAGAGATGAGAAGGAGGGATTACAAAAGGGCCTGAGGAGAGATTTGGGAGTGATGGATGATGAATATGTTCATTACATTAACTGTGGTAATGGCTTTACAGATATATACATATGTCAAAAATTATCAAATAAGTTTTTTTTTAAGAGCAACAATAATAGCAATGCTTAGCAAAGGCTATGGATGAATGTAGATGAAAGTTGAGCACAACTACCCTTTACTTGCTTAGGTTGTTTGAAAAACATAAAAAGTAAAGATTTCTATTCATTAATAATTTTTCAAAAGAAAATCCCTATTATCATTTCTGTATGGTATTTTTATATATATTATAAATGTTGATATATATGTTAAGATATTATATTTTTAAATGTGAATTTTCCCTTCCATAAAGCTAGATAATAACTAGGAGAGTTAGTACCCTTGGGTCCTATTTCAGTATTTTTTTAAAATCTTTACTTATTTATTTATTTGGGCTGTGCCAGGTCTTAGTTGTGGCAGGTGGACTTTCTAGTGCGGCATGTGGACTTCTTAGTTGCAGTATGCGGACTCTTAGGTGCAGCATGCATGTGGATCTAGTTCCCTGACCCCACAGTTCCCAGGGATCAAACCCGGGCCCCCTGTATTGGGACCACAGAGTCTTACCCACTGGACCACCAGGGAATTCCCAGTATTTTTTTTTAAAGCACTAAATTCAATTATTTTTTAGCATAAAGAATTATAATCACGATTAGGGAAAAATACAAACGTATTATAAGAGAGTTGGTTTCCACAGCTAAGGTCCTGCCTTGAAACACTGTAAAGGCAACATATCCAGGTGACAACTGTGCCTTGAGTTAGATTTCATTACCTAATTACATTAACTGCATTTTTCAACTACTGGAGCCACAGGGGTTAACAACAATTTCCTATTCATTCTCACAATTATGATAATGAAATGTGTAATATGATAATGGACATGTGTAAGAAACCTTAAATATTCCTCTCATGGATCATTTTATTAAATTTTAAGACTATAACTCAAATATTTGAGAAAAAACCCTGATCAGTAGCAACAAGTTTATCAAGATAGTCTTCATCTCAGAATTCAATGTGGAGTCAATCACTTCTTACCATTTCGAGGGCATCATGCAGAGTACTGGATAAGCTATCATTTAGGTTTGTCAGATACAGTCCTTCATCTCCTAAAACTAGAAATTAAAATGCAAAAATTTGGAAAAAAGAAGAAACATAAATTTAGTAAATAATCTCACCATAAAGCCATAGAATATTACACTTAAAACACAATAAAAATACTGGCAAAGTTCATAAATTATAGTTCACAAGCTATTCAATCTTACTAGCTCTTTGAGAAGCACATTTTAGGGGCTTCCCTGGTGGCGCAGTTGTTGGGAGTCTGCCTGCCGATGCAGGGGACGCGGGTTTGTGTCCCGGTCCGGGAGGATCCCACATGCCGCAGAGCGGCTGGGCCTGTGAGCCACGGCCGCTGAGCCTGCGCGTCCGGAGCCTGTGCTCCGCAACGGGAGAGGCCACAACAGTGAGAGGCCCACGTACCGCAAAAAAAGAAAAGCACATTTTATAACAAAGATGAGATTTTTGTTTCACTTACCAGCTTGTCAGAAATTAAAAAGAGCTATTAAACATCACTGTAACCATGAAATTAAAAAGAGGCACTCCTATATACTACTGATATAATTGATAACAGATTAAAATTAAAAACCGATTCACCTTTCTGGAGAGCATGTTGGCAATGTATTGCTATTTAATTTTATTTTTTTGGCTACGCTGTGTGGCTTGTGGGATTTTTTAGTTCCCCAAACAGGGACTGAACCCAGGGCCCTGGCAGTGAGCGCGTGCAGCCCTAACCACTGGACCGCCAGGGAATTCCCTATGTATTGCTATTTTAAAGGTGCATACTCTGACTCAGCAATTCCACTTCTAGGCATGTATTCTAAGGAAGTTATCAGTTATGGAAGTTCACAAAGATAAATAAATATACGTGCAAGGATGGTCAGTGGATAGTTATGTATAGTATGAAAATACTGAAAACAATCTAAATGCCCACCACTATGGCACTGTTTTAGCAGACTACCCAGCCACTAAAAAAAAGAGGTAGGGCTATATGTATTAATATAGAAAAATGTCTATAACATATTTAAGGTTAAAGAATTCAGATTTCAGAACAATATGTATAATATGACCCTACTTAAAAGGTAAAAATATATATACATACAAATGTATTTAGGTGTCTATATATGCATAGAAAAAAAAAGACTGGAAGGGTATACCCCAAACTTTCAACAGTGATATTATTTCTGGAGGGTGGGATTTATGAGGGAGATTTTACATTCTGAGGTTAAGGTGTAGAAAAGTTAACTTGCGGAGTCCATGTTCTTTCTACTATACCCTGTTACATCTTGAAAATTAAGTAAAAACACTTTAAACAGAAAAGTATTACTTAGGAATTATCATAAGCCAACCAGTGAAATCAACTGATGCAAAATTAACTTACTCTTACGAGCCACTTTTTGACCACAATTAAATAAAATCTCTCCTTCAGAGATGGGTCTATCTAAGGTTTCAGTTTCAGTGGCAGTAACGCTCAAGGTACTCTCCATTGTTGATGAATCTGAACTTGGCATCTGTATGGGGGAAGGGGCCTTGGTGCCAGCAGGAAGCGGCATAAGGGGAACTGGCTCTGGAGGTGCAGGCTGAGCAGGGAAGTCCATGCTCTCAGGTTCTTCATCCGTGGCCACAGACATTACACTAAGAAGAAAGAGACATAGTTTGAATGTATTACATCGGTGAAGGCCTATATTAATTTTTATATAAAAAAAAGATTCAAAAGTACTATGTCTCCTTTAGACATTTCTATATCAATATATAGATATAACTATATATTTCTATAATCTGCACTACTATAATTAACCAACAAGATTTATTTTTCCAAAATCATCTTCATGCTTTAATCACAGACCATCTTGAAAGTTCTACCATCTCTAAAATAAATCTACATAGGGATATATGGTAATATAAAAGTTAACTGATCATAGTAAATGAAGATTCACACTGGGGAAAAATCTTCTATTTTATTAACAATATTATAGATATCTTTATTTTAATCTGTTTCCCCCAAAATTTTGTTTTAAAAGAAGAGAACTGAAAGTATAAATAAATCTGGTAAAAATTTTAAAAACGTAAAATTTATGAAACTTCTTCCTACTAAAGTATAGATTAGCTTGTGGTTTATCAACCTTCATTTATCGTTTCTGATGTTTTCAATGGGTCACCTAAGTCAACATAAGTTGAAATGTATAGTTACTAAAAATGAATATACTGTCATTTACATAGCTCTCGGGTGAAGTTCTTTTTGAAGAGAGTTGGGATTCTCTTCTTCCAGTGGCAGGTCTCCATTACTCCATGGCTTGGGAAGCTCTGGGCTTGACATCTTCAATTTATCAATAGAAGTCTCTGACAAAGTTGGGGTAACAGCTGCTGCGGGAGGAGGTGTAGTTGCAGGGGTAACAGTTGGAGTATTAACAAGTGTGATGGGAGGCATATTATTTCCTAAAGGTTTTTTGTAAAAGCAAAAAAAAAGTCAATAAGAATTCCACAGGAAGGCAAGATATATTGTTTAACATTTTGGCATACAAATAATGGCAACAAGAATTAATAATAATAATGATGGCCATTAATGGGAAAAGTTCCAAATTAATTTAGTAAAGTACAAAAAATAACCTTGAAAAGACATCACTTTCAACATCACCATGAACTTAAAATAGTCTAAATGTCTACTAGATTATATACTTTAAAAAGTGGTAACCAACCCCTTAGTTTCCTTGTAAGAAAAAATGACTTACTAGAACCTAGTAAGCAACAGGTATGTGTATACTAATCTATGAAGACTCTTATAAAACAAACCATGATATTTTATTTAATAGTTGCTAAAATTAAAACTGAGTTATAGAAATAAGGTTTCTACCTTCTTCAGCAAATATTTCTTTCATGGGAAAAGCTACATCATGATCTGAAACACAGGGAGAAGAATCTGGAGTTTTTACCAACACACGCTCCTCAGGAGGTGATGAAGGTGAGAGAGGAGGAGTTGGCTGTGGGGTAGCCACTGGGGTACACACTCTTGCCTAAAATAAATAAAACAAGATAAGTGGTGCTTACAATCCCCAAATAAGGGTAATTTGAAAAATAAAATGATCTCATTCAGAGTTACATAAAATTTAAATGGATGGGGGGTAAAAATGGAGTCCTCTGTATCCTAGCTCTTGAACTTCTAGCTATTAGTTTCAAGACCAGACTACAGAAAGCTTCCAGCAACTGAAACAGCTCTGCCTCTGAACTAGGTCCCCTTATCTAATATAGAGAGGAAGATTAAACAGACAGCTGAAGATCAAACCCAAACACAAACTGGGTAAACCATGTAACAGAAAGAGAGCATTTTAACTAATTGACAAGATATCAAAAACCTCCTTTCAGTACAAAAGAACAAAGCTTATAAAAAGCAATGGAAGGATAAGAAAAAGTAGGGGGGATAAAAGGAAGACAATGTAAAGATGGAAAGTCCTGGGGATGAAAAAAGCACACATTTTAAAATCAATTTGTTAAACAGGTAATTCAAACGATTCAAACTTCAAAAGGATGATGGTGAAAATTAAGTCTCCTTTCCTACCCATGTCCTATCTACTTAGTTCCTTTCCTCAGAATTATCAAATATAATCTTAAGTCATTTTTTTATGTCCAGAATACTCTATTTTTAAAATTTTTTATACAATTTTTAAAGGTTACACTAGGTTTAGTTATTATAAAATATTGGCTATATTCCTACTTAAAAAATTTTTTTATTGAAGTATAGTTGATTTACAATGTTGTGTTAGTTTCAGGTATACAGCAAAGTGATTCAGTTATACATATGCATACATATATATATTCTTTTACAGATTCTTTTCCACTATAGGTTATCACAAGATATTGAATATAGTTCCCTGTGCTATACAGTAGGTCCTTGTTGTTTATCTATTTTATATATAGTAGCTTATATAAACTACTAATTTGTTAATCCCAAACTCCTAATTTATCCCTTCCCTACCTCTCCTAGGTAACCATAAGCTTATTTTCTATGTTTGTGAGTCTTTCTGTTTGGTAAATAAGTTCATTTGTATCATTGTTTTAGAATCCACATATAAATGCTATTGTATGATATTAGTCTTTCTCTGTCTGCCTTAGATAATCTCTAGGTCCATCCATGTTGCTGCAAATGGCAAAATTTCGTTCTTTTTTATGGCTCAGTAGTGTTCCATTGTGTGTATGTGTGTGTGTGTGTGTGTGTGTGTGTGTGTGTGTGTGTATACACCACATCTTCTTTATCCATTAATCTGCTGATGGACACTTAGGTTGCTCCTGTAACCTGGCAATTGTAAGTAACGCTGCTATGAGCGTTGGGGTGCATGTATCTTTTCAAATTAGTGTCTTTGGTTTTTTTGGATATATACCCAGCAGTGGGATTGCTGGGTCATATGGTAATTCCATTTTTAGTTTTTTGAGACTTAAGTCATTTCATATGTGTATAGATTTTCTATAGAATAAATTCCCAGAAGTGAGACTGCTTGGTTAAAGGGCTAATTGCATTCTTAATTTGAATACATATTGCCAAATTTCCCTCTACACGGTTATATTATTTTATCAATGCAATAACACCAGAAGGTATGAGAATTCCCAATTCCCAAAGATTTGCTGAACAATGGTGTTAATCAAACTTTTAGAGTGTTACCAATTTGATCAGTAAAAATGGATTCAATGATTTTGTATGTATGTGGGCCATTTGTATTTCCTTTTTGTGTGTGAACTGTCTGGACATGTCTTTTCCCCATTTTTCTATTTGTCCTTTTTTTCTCTTTCTAAAACATATTTTTATAGTGGGGTGACTGGCCTTTATTCTGTATTATGAGTTGCAAAGAGAAACACAATTTAAAAATTATGAAGCATATCAGAAATTCTATAGCATTGCTTAATTATTAGCATATTCTTAGCTTTGTTTTTTAAGTGACAGAAATATACTATGTTTTATTCTTCTTGACTGCATAAACCTATAGCCTAAGACTGCTGTTTTCAAAAATAATGCTACTGACTCATCATGAGAGGATTTAAAGGTATCCTACTAGTCTTGGTAATGGGTAATAATGATAAACAATGAGTTACTGAGTATTTACCAAGTTCCAGGCCCTAGATTAAGCTCTTTCATATATCATCTTATTGAATCTTCCACAAAATCTTCTATGATGGCTCACAAGATACAGTATCATAAAGATGTCAATTCTCCTCAAATTAAACCAATCAAAATTGAATTAATTCCCCCCAAAATCCCAACAAAATATTTTACAGAACTTGAAAATTAATTTTAAAACATATATTGAAGATGAAAAGGCCAAAAAAAGCCATGGCAATTCTGAAGATAAGGAACAATATGGCAATGGGGGAGGGGAACTTGGCCTCCTTAATATTTGGAAAGCAGATTTTGGTAAAGCCGTCATCATTTAAACTCTGAGTATTTTATCTCTAGTATACAGACAAGACTAAAGTAACAGAGCTGAGGGTTCATATTCAGAACTTCCCAACTCCAGAGTCCATGCTCTCAACAATTACATTTATTTCCTATTTATACTGATTTTTCTGTATTTTCTCATTAAATCACCCTTATGAAAATATCTGAAATATATGGGCAGAAGACAAACCAAATTTAATTAGCATAGAGATAACCACAACTCTGATATTGGCATGCATTACCAATGAGCTAATAAATAAAGCACAGAACAAAAGTATGTACCAAATCTCTGGCACACTAATCACACTATACCAATTACATTACACCAATCTCCACAGAATTCAAATATGTAACTTTATGTTTATACCTCAGATGAGTCAGTTTAAATGTTTCACCTATATAAAGTGATGTTTTTATGATCGACAGGATCAGAATTGACCATGAGGTTTTAAACAGTTGGTAATACAGAGTACATTCTGGTTTTGTACAATTTCTTTTTCTTTTTAGTTTTTTTAAATTTTCATACAATTTTTAAAGGTTACATTCCATTTACAGTTATTACAAAATATTGGCTCTACTCCCTGTGTTGTACAGTACGTCCTTGAGCCTATCTTACAGCCAATAGTTTGCACTTTCCACTGCCCCACCCCTATATTGCTCCTCCCACCCTCCACTGGTAGTGGTTTTGTATAATTTCATGTTGCTATAATAAATTAGAAACTCTATTTAACATAAAAAGGCTGATTAAACAAACAATAACAAAAATGCCTGAAATATACTTTCTTTTAAAGATTAAAAATGTCACTTTACATAAGAACCAAAAGCAGTACATGTGATTTTTAGCTATATCTTGAATTTTAAAAGAATTAGCTATAAGGATATTCTTTTAGAAGTGTCATGATATCTGCAACTTTCAAATGAATTTTAATGCTTATATAATAAACAACATATAAAGACAGATAAAGAAAATGTGTCAAAATGTTATCAGCTGGTAAATGTAGGTAAAGCTTACACAGATGTTCATTGTATCATACTTTCAACTTTCTATAGATTTTAAAGTTTTTAAAATAAAATGCTGGAGGAACTGTTATTGTAATCAAAGCCACAAGAAACCAATCTCCACCACAAACTATGGTCTTATGATCCAATTTAAAATCTGTCCATTTTACTGTTCTTTAACAAAGGTATCAAAAATCCCCCAGGACTCCAAGTCATGAAGGAAAGTCACACTTACCAGCAAGTGTGTTTTGCTTATTGAAACATCCCCAGAAACACTTGTAACAACAGGACCTGGCTTCTTTGCTTCTCTGTCACCCAGCAAGATGGCAATGGTTTCAGCAAGAGCTTCATTCACAAAATGCCTAATAATGTCTGAATTCACAGGAACCCCGGCATCAACAAAAAGCTGGAGGGCACCACTGCTTGTTCCTTCCACTAAAAAAATGAAAGAATTTCAGAGTAAGTATGCAGGAAACATGCTTGCATTCTAAGCCTTAATTCTTAAAATTTTAGAGATGTGAACATATGTGTATGAGATGGTGTGAGGAGGAATAAAATGAAAATACAAAATCTACTTATTGTGACAGAGAATAAGATGGTAACTCACATAATGAACATCCTCTCTAAACAAACTAAAAAGGGGAGGAAAACATCCAGATGAAAATTTACTTATATGGCCTCTTCCCTACCACTACAACATTTAGCGATAAAAAGGATTTGCAGGGACTTCCCTGGTGGTGCAGTGGTTAAGATTCCATGCTCCCACTGCAGGGGGCACGGGTTTAATCCCTAGTCAGGGAACTAAGATCCTGCATGCTGCTCAGCACGCCCCACCCCCGCAAAAAAAAAAAAAAAAGATTTGTATTCACATTAAATGTTTTCATCTGAAAACAATCCACATTTCCAAGAGTAGGGCACCAGGAAACACTGATAGATCTTGGCAAAACACAGGGACACAATGACTGTGGGGGGATTTTAGAGAAATGGCAGCTTCTTCATAAATATGAAGACAGATCTTACTTCCGTCTAGTTTCAGATACTTCAGTTACTAACATTACAGGCTAATCCTCCTCAAACTTTTAGAGTAGTTTAGGTGCTTGATGTCAGCAGCTCTATAGGTATATTAATTTTCCAAATGGGTTGTACTTTTCACTTGTGTGAATGTACATGAAATTCAGTAAAACTTCCTAAACAGACTTTATTAGGCTTAAAGTGGTTATATTTCTAAAGCTCTGTGTGGAAAACATGTAAACAGTGATCTATACAACTTGATGGAGACATGACCTCTCCAAAGAGTACTCCTTAATTAGTACAACTATGGCGGCATTACAGAGAATTCCCTAAAAGGTAGGTACAGGTGTCTTGGGATCACTTGTTGAGAGATAAGTAATAGCAATTTACTCTGGAGCTCCATAGCAAAGACTATCACAATCCCAAATTTATATTCAACAGTATATATCAACACATCTCCATTTTTAGTTCCCATAATTCATTGTTTTGGCATGACCAAAAATCAGAATATCTGTTATAAAACCCAAAAGCCCTACCCAGACATAGGCAAAACAAAAGCAAACACACATGCTTTTAAAGAAAAGGGAACAGGATCTAAATACCCTCTATATTAGACCATCTTTCCTTAAGGCTACAAAGCCTGAAAACCACCACCCGACCCATGTGAAGGACTGCTAAGAGGACTATCACTAGCCCTGATTTGCACTAGCAGGAGAGACTGGTGGAGAGTCCAAGCACTCCAAAATACGCCATTGAGGTGTATGACCTAGCAATGAAAAAAGCATCTGGCGGTTTGCACAGTATCCATCATAAACCAGACAACTCTTTGGAGGCACTTGTTTGTTTTCCTGGACTGGTCTCCTTGTCTTGGGACTGCTGAATACCATCTCTACAACCAGAATTTTGACCAAAAGCTAAAGAAGTCCGACTATCTGTTTCTCCAAGGCATATTTCATGGTCCTTTGCCTTCTCTTTAGCTTCCAGTTCTTTTTTATTCCAGTTTCACTTGGTATTTTCCATCTGTTCCTTTTTCAACAGATTTTGAAATAGTCTCAGAGCAATTGTTTGGATGAACTGGTTTTGGTTTTCTTTTGGATTTGTATTCCTAGATGTCTTCTTCTGAAAAAGTATCTTCTAACATGACAAAATGATTTTATCATTAAAGAAGCACTAATCTTAAGTAAAAAAAATTTCCTCATAACTTTGTTGGTCATTTTATTCCTTCCTTCAAAAAATAAGAAGATGAAAGAAAACCTGGGATAGTAGCAGTGGAAGAGGCGTTTGAGTTATACTAAATAGGAAGAATTAATCAAATATAAGAATAAATTGCATGGAGCCAGGACATTGGACGTGGCTGGGTGTGGACTGAGGAAGACCAAAGAAAACAAAGTAGAACAAGAGATATTCCAAGGCTTTGGAAACTGGGCACTTGGAAAATAGTGGTATCATTAACAGAAAGAGCAACAAAGGAGGAATAAGGTTGGTTAGAAAAATGAGATGCATCTGGACACACCAAGTTTGGTATGCCAGTGGAGCATCAAGTAAAATATTCATCAACAGGCAAAACTGCAAGTTTACAGCCTAAATGTGTAGCTTAGGGGTCATCAACTGACACGGGATAACTATCGCCAAGAAGAGACTAGAAAAACAGAAAAGAAAGAGGGCAGGGGACAGAGCTTGGGGGAAATTTTTATTCAAGTAGAAAAAAGATGAGGAAATGAAGTCCTAAAGAAATTAAAAAGATAAGGGGAAGAACAATAGAATGAATTCTAAGAAACCAAAACCAGTAGAGCGTTTTAATAATTAGAGGTAGTCAACAATGCCCATACTAGAGCCTTCTAGGAGAATAAGGATTTGAAAAAAGGTTATCTCTGAGAACCAAATGCTGTAAGAGAGGAATTTCATTAACGAGAAGGAAGAAGAAAGCCAGCTCATAAAAACTAAAGAGAAAGTGAGAAATGATAAAGTAAAGCAGTAAATACAGACTCTAATGTCTAGGATTTAGGCAGTTAAGGGGTAGTTTAAGAAGGAGGAAGAGGAGGTTATTCTGGACTGGAAAGAAGTGGAAAAAAAATAGAGGTAACGATATATAGGAATGTTAAAAAAAAAAAAAGAGCTAGAAAGCTGGAGAACTTATACCATCCAATTTCAAGACTTATTTTTAAATTACAATAATCAAGAAGCGCGGTGTTGATGTAAAGACAGACTTGTAGATCAGTGGGACCAAACAGCAAGTCCAGAAACAGATCCAAACATATATAATAGCCAGATGATTTCCAACAAAGGTGTCAAGGCAATTCAGCAGGAGAAAGGAAAATCTTTTCAACAAATAACGCTAGAAAAATTGGATATCCATACACACACAAAAAATCTTGATCTTCACTTCACATATAAAAATTAACTCAAAACATACCATAGACCTAAATTTATAATCTAAAACTATAAGGCTTCTAAAAGAAAACACAGGAGAAAATCTTAATGATGTTGGGCAAAGATTTCTTAAACAGTATACCCCAAAAATCACAAGCTATAAAAGAAAAATTGATAAATTAAACTTCATCAAAATTAATCTCTGGTCTTCAAAAGACAATGCTGAGAAAGCAAAAGGTAAGATAAAAACTAGGATAACACATTGCAAAACATAAGCAATAAAGGACTTGTATCCAGAATAAAGAACTCAATAATAGTAAGACATAGACCCCAGTTAAAAACTGAGCAAAAGAGTTTTAAAGATACTTCATCAAAGTAATATACAAATGGCAAATAAGCACAAGAAAAATTGTACAACATCATTAGTTACTGGGGAAATGCAAACAAAACCCACAATGAGATATCTCCACATGCTTAGTGAATGGCTATAATTAAAAACATTGACAACAAGCATTAGTAAGGATGTGGAGCAGCTGGAACTCTCATTCACTGCTGGTTGGAATGCAAAATAGAACAGCCACTTTGGAAACATTTAGCGGTTTCCTATAAAGTTAGATATCTACTTACCATATGACCAAGAGAAATTAAAAGATGTATATAGAAGATTAGTTTGCAAATATACATAGCACAGCTGTATTTATAATAGCCAAAAACTAGGACTACAAATGTCCATCAACTGGTAACTGGATTAACAAATTATGGTACATACATGGAGTGTAATATTTATTACTATATGCAACAACATGACTGTCAAAGCATTATGCTAAATAAAAGAAACCAGACACAAAAGACTAAATACTGTATGATTACATAAGTATGAAATTCTAGAAAAGGCAAAATTCAATGATAGAAAGTAGATCAGTGGTTGTTAGGGTGTAGTAGGCATGGGAGGGGGTTAGGGATTGACTGCAAAGTGGCATGAGGGGACTGTTGGGGATGATGGAAATGTTTTTCTATAACATGACTGTGTGGCTAACATGGGGCTGTGTTTGTTTAACAAAACTTGTCAAACGGTACATTTAGAATTCGTGAATTTTACGGCAAGTAAATTATGCCTCAAAAAGCTAATGGAGAAAGAGGGGGAAGAAGAGGGAAGGAGAGGAGGATGAAAAGGAGGAAGAAGGAGGGAGAGAAGAGGAAGAGGAAGGAGGAAGAAGAGGTGAATGGTGTGGGCTCCCTAAAGAAAGAGGCTCTATCCATTCAGGGAATACTTAAACTCTTCTTAGGTGTCAGTCAAGGGCTAGGCTCTAAAGGAGAATCACGCTTACTTGTGAGTAATTTATAGTCTAGTGAGTGAGACAGATATGCAAGCCAATCATAATACAGTTTGATGGTTACTATAACAAAGATACACAGACACAGGGGCCTCCCTGGTGGCGCAGTAGTTGAGAGTCCGCCTGCTGATGCAGAGGACACGGGTTCGTGCCCTGGTCCAGGAACATCCCACATGCCACAGAGCAGCTGGGCCTGTGAGCCATGGCCGCTAAGCCTGCATGTCCGGAGCCTGTGCTCCGCAATGGGAGAGGCTACAACAGTGAGTGGCCCCGCGTACCGCAAAAAAAAAAAAAAAAAAAAAAAAGAAAAACATACACAGACACACAAACAAACACACACAAAGTGCTATGGGAAAGAATGGAGAGACTGGGGGTAGGAGGGATGGACGCTGATAGCATAATCTGAATGCTGCAGTATGTAATAAGGGAGTGAGGGAGAAATAACTTCCACTACAGAAGACTGGGAAGTGACATTGAAAAGAAGAGGACTTTTATCTTTTGTCAACCAAGGACTATGTGACCTGTAGAATATATAAATCCACAACAACCTGAAGGTTTTGTCTTATAATAACAAAAAAAGCTAAAAGATTCCATTTCACTTACCAATGTCAGAAGTCAATGGCTCACTGGCCTCACTGACTGAGACACTGATGTCAGCTGTGGCCTGCTGTTGGACTGGAAGAAGTCCAGAGATCATTCTTGACATTATTTCTTGTTCTACCCTGGGGGAAAAAAGTTAAGGATTCCTAAATTTAGTTGAAATGTATAGATGGTTAGAAGTAACACCCTTAAAAATAACTGGTACCGGGCTTCCCTGGTGGTGCAGTGGTTGAGAGTCCGCCTGCCAATGCAGGGGACACGGGTTCGTGCCCCGGTCTGGGAAGATCCCACGTGCCGCGGAGCGGCTGGGCCCGCGAGCCATGGCCACTGAACCTGCACGTCCGGAGCCTGTGCTCCGCAACGGGAGAGGCCACAACAGTGAGAGGCCCGCGTACCGCAAAAATAAAAAAATAAATTAAAAAAAATAACTGGTACCCATGGACACAAACATTTAAATGTGAAAGCAGTCATTCTGAAAGTTGAATCTGGAAAGAAGAAAAACTTCAAATATATCTCCTAGAAAAACAAACCGAATCTCTGTGTGGGAGACAGTTTATCAAATTAAAATCTTTCTGATCAGTCTAATGAAAACTTTAACAGCCCTTGTAAATTCAAAATAAGGTTTAGGTCAATGATTACCTGGCATATCATGCACCTAAAATGTTGGGTTCCCTACTCTGAAAGCACATATAAAACCCCACAAGATCAAAGCTAGAAAAGGAGTCCAGCTGCCCTCTCTTCAAGGAAATAAATATATAGACTGCAACACAGGTAGTTTTCCTCTAAAAAGGGAAAGCAAATTTACTTTCAAGGTCAGTTTTAGGAAGGGAAGTAGGAGAGGAAAAGGAAGGGAAACACAGTAAGAGACTGCTTTTTTTGTACATTTCTTTAGAGAAGCTAACAGGCTTCTTAATTATTATTATACAAGTAATAGATGTTCATTGTAAAAATCAGAGAACACATAAAAGTTAAAAAAAAAAATAAGGCTCACTCACAATCCCAGATTCAAGAATAAACAAAGTTAGTTAACAATTTGGTATTATTTCTCAATATTTTTCCCACGCACATTTATTTTTGAGTGAGCTCTTCTAAACTGTGGTTGCATCATTAGTATCCTGCTTCATTTATGCACCAGTGTTATTAATATCTTTCTACATCATTAAGTATTTTTCTAAACCCAATCTTGATAACTGTATGAATATTCAGTTAAATATACTCAGGTAAATATAGGTATAAAAGTAGAGTTTATGAGTTTATATAAGTAACAAACAAAACAGTGCCTTGTTTGTAGTAAGCACTATAAGTGCTAAGTATTCTATGGCCTAGTAGCAGAACTGATTATTTCCTTAGGATAAATTTCTGTTAATAAACCACTGGATTAAAGAACTTGTACATCTTTAATGCTTTGTTACTCAGCAATAGCCTCTTTTGTCATAATAGACTGCCTCAGTACAAATATTCAAGGACAGAAACAATACTTGCAACAGTTAGTTAAACCCTCAGCCTCATGTCAGATAGTGTCCAGTGACTACAGCAAAGGAAAAATTTAATAAACAAAAGGAGACAAGGAAGATTTTCAACCAAAATTTCGTTCTATTTATACTTGCTACTATAATTCTGTTCATCCCAACACCACTGTAAACTCACCATTGAATTAAGCTATTTTCCAATGTTTCTTTTCTCTGAATTACTTCATCCAGAACATCAGTAGTGGGCTGAAAAGTAGAAGCAACTGGTGGAAACGGAGGGCCATTATATTTTGTAGAAACAACTTTAACACTTCTGTTAAACTCCAGAATTGGTTCAGAGTATTCCAGAATTTCATCACATTTTTCCTCTTCCTGGTAATAATAAAAACAAAACTATTATATTCATGTATCTGTTCAACACTTACTGAGTGCTAAGTAGAGATAACTTAGGTAGGTGAATTAACCAACACTTCTAAATTAATCAATAGCATTTTCTAACTGGTGATATCACATTATTTATAGTATACACACTTGTCATATAAATCACATTGAAGAAACTTAATTACACAATTATATTGTGTTTTTAAAGCCCAATATTCAGGGACTTCCCTGGTGGTCCAGCGGCTAAGACTCCACGCTCCCAGGGCAGGGGGCCTGGGTTTCAACCCTGGTCAGGGAACTAGATCCCACATGCCGCAACTAAAAATCCTGCATGCCACAACTAAAGATCCCGCACGTCACAACGAAGGTCCCACGTACCACAACTAAGACCTGGTGCAGCCAAATAAATAAATAAATATTTTAAAATATATATATATTCATTTTAAACAATCATAAAACAAGCTAGAAAACTTGGTTGTTCCTACATAAAACATTATTAACATTTCCCTCTATAAATTTATTATCGTCGTAAAACTAACACTTCCAAATATTACTGCTTATCCTTACAGAACATATAATTTACATTTAAATATGCAGTTAGGTCATCTTACACATTATTTGTACCATCACATCATGATTAAAAGAGTTACTTCCGGAATTTTAAAACTTTTTATTATGAAAAATATACATGTTTAAAAGTGAACAAAATAGTGCTCATGCACTATATCTGTTACATATAAATAATATGAATCCCACTTACCTGTTCCCCAGCTTTAACAATTATCAACTCATAACGAACTCTGTGTCATCTATACTTCCCCCATCCACTTTCCCCTTTGCACACCATTTTGAAGTAAACCACAGATACCATATCATTTTATCTGTAAATAATGCAATATGTATCTCAAAAAAAGTTAGGGCTCTTTAAAAAATATAACTCAATAATATTGTCTCATTGAAAAATGAAGTCCACAGCTATTAAGTGGCAGAGCAAGGATAGAAACACTTGTCTTTGAAGTCCAAATTCTTTGCTATTTCTACAATGTTCCTTTCACTTATATATTGAACAGTTGTCTAATGTCTTTGCTATATTCTTACCTTCAAAACATTCATGTCGAGCTCACATGAGAAGACACACTGGTGAGCAAGTAACAATGTAGTGCATATCTCTTAATGTTTAAAATAGGATTTTATTTTATGATTGACAAAACTAGTCTTGGTTCTGAAAGTCTAAGAAATATAAACAAATGTCTTCTTTAAAGTTCACTGACACATCATTATTCAAGTAGTCTCTATGTTCTATGACCTTTTCTCCCATCCTTTATATTTTACTTCCAGCTACTTTTTCCCTCCTTCTATTTAACCATTTCTATCATTTCTATATCTCTTCCTGCTATATGGGCTCTTCCCTTGGATTTTAGACCCCTCACAACTTTTTTCCTCAATATGAACTAACTGGCGAACTTGCCAATAATCCAGAAATGAAAACAGACAAGTGTAATAGAATGAAGAAAGGACAGACTGGAGAGAAGGAAACCAAAGGAAACAAAAAGGAAGAAGGAAGTAGGAAGCAGGAGAGAGGAGATGCAGGTGGGAAACAGCTAACAATCATTAAGTTTCATGGAGGTAGCTAGGTGATATAGAAGATAACACTGTAGTACAGAATAACAACCTTACAATTTTAAAATAAAAATATATTTAACTGCAAAGTAAAAGGAAGTTTCTCAAAGCTCTGTTACATAATACTGATGGTCAAAAGATATTCAACCATCAGAAACAAGGCAAGGATGTTCCCTCTCACCACTCCTTTTCAACATTGTACTAGAAGTCCTTGCTAATATAATTAGACAAGAAAAGAAAAGTAAAGGTATACAGATTGAGAAGGAAGAAATAAAACTATCTTTGCACATGACATGATTGTCTATCTTTGCACATGACATGATCGTCTATGTAGAAAAGCTGAAAAAATCAACAAAAAGACTCCTGGAATTAATTAGCAATTATGGCAAGTTTGTAGGATACAAGGTTCACATACAAAAGTCCATCACTTTCCTATATGCCAACAATGAACAAGCAGAATTTGAAATTAAAAACACAATGCCATTTACATTAGCACACCCCCCCAAATGAAATACTTAGGTATAAATCTAACAAAACACGTACAAGATCTATATGAGGACAACTACGTAATTCTAATAAATGAAATCAAGAACTAGATAAGTGGAGAGATATTCCACGTTCATGGAGAGGAAGACTCAATAACGTTAAGATGTTATTCCCAAATTGATCTATACATTCATGTAATTCCAATAAAAATCTCAACAAGTTATTGTGGAGATATCAACAAACTTACTCTAAAAAGATATCATGGAGAGGCAAAAGACCCAGAATAGCTAATATGATATTGAAGGAGAAGTACAAAGTTGGAGGACTGACACTATCCAACGTGAAGACTTAACAATAATCAAGACAGTGTGGTACTGGTGAAAGAACAGACAAATAAATCAGTGGAACACAACAAAGAACCCAGAAATAGATCCACATAAATACAGTCAACTGATCTTTGGCAAAGGAGCAAAGGCAATACAATGGAGCAAAGATAATCTTTTCAACAAATGGTGCTGGAACAAATGGACATTCACAGGCAAAAAAAAAAAATTTAGACACAGAGATTACACCCTTCACAAAAATTAACTCAAAATGGATTACAGGGCTTCCCTGGCGGCGCAGTGGTTGCAAGTCCGCCTGCCGATGCAGGGGACACGGGTTCGTGCCCCACTCCAGGAGGATCCCACATGCCACGGAGCAGCTGGGCCTGTGAGCCACGGCCACTGAGCCTGTGCGTCCAGAGCCTGTGCTCCGCAACGGGAGAGGCCACAACAGTGAGAGGCCCACGTATGCCAAAAAAAAAAGGATTACAGACCTAAATGTAAAATGCTAAACTATAAAACTCCTAGAGATAACATAGGAGAAAACATAGATGACTGTGGGTATGGCAATGACTTTTTAAATTTAAGACCAAAGGGACAACCCATGAAAGAACTAATTGATAAGCTGAACTTCATTCAAATTAAAAACTTTTGCTCTGTGAAAACAAATGTCAAGAGAATTAGAAGATAAGATACAGACTGGGAGAAAATATTTGCAAAAGACACATTCTGATAAAAACTGTTATCCAGGGGCTTCCCTGGTGGCGCAGTGGTTGAGAGTCCGCCTGCCGATGCAGGGGACACGGGTTCGTGCCCCGGTCCGGGAGGATCCCACATGCCACGGAGCGGCTGGGCCCGTGAGCCATGGCCGCTGAGCCTGCTCGTCCGGAGCCTGTGCTCCGCGACAGGAGAGGCCACAACAGTGAGAGGCCCACATACCGCAAAAAAAAAAAAAAAAAAACTGTTATCCAAAATATACCAAAAAACCCTCTTAAAACTCAATAATAAGAAAATAACCCAATTTTCAAAATGGGCCAAAGACCTTAATGGACACCTCACCAAAGGTGATATAACGATGGCAAACAAGCATTTGAAAAGATGCTCCACATCATTTATCAGCAAAATGTGAATTTTTTGATTAATTTTTATTCGAGTATAGTTGATTTACAATGTTGTGCTAGTTTCTGCTGTACAGCAAAGTGAATCAGTTATACATATATCCACTCTTTTTTAGATTCTATTTCCATACAGGTCATTACAGAGTATTGAGTAGAGTTCCCTGTGCTATACAGTTGGCTCTTATTACTTATCTATTTTATATATAGAGTGTGTATATGTTAATCCCAATCTCCCCATTTATTCCTCCCCCCTCTTTTCCCCCTTGGTAACCATAAGTTTCTTTTCTACATCTGTGACTCTATTTCTGTTTTGTAAATAGGTTCATTTGTATCATTTTTTTAGATTCCGCATATAAGCAATATCTTACGATATTTGTCTTTGTCTGATTTCACTCAGTATGAGAATCTCTAGGTCCACCTGTGTTGCTGCAAATGGCATTATTTTGTTCTTTTTTATGGCTGAGTAATATTCCATTGTATATATGTACTACATCTTCTTTATCCATTCCTCCATTGATGGACATTTAGGTTACTTCCGTGTCCTGGCTATTGTAAATAGTGCTGCAGTGAACACGGGGGTACATGTATCTTTTTGAATTGTGGTTTTCTCCGGATATATACCCAGGAGTGAGATTACTGGATCATATGGTAGCTCTATTTTCAGCTTTTTAAGGAAACTCCATAATGTTCTTCATAGTAGCTGTACCAATTTACATTCCCACCAACACTGTAGGAGGGCTCCCTTTTCTCCACAACCTCTCCAGCATTTATTGTTTGTAGATTTTTTGATGATGGCCATTCTGACCAGTGTGAGGTGATACCTCACTGTAGTTTTGATTTGCATTTCTCTAATAATTAGTGACATTGAGCATCTTTTCGTGTGCCTGTTGGCCATCTGTATGTCTTCTTTGGAGAAATATCTATTTAGATCTTCCACCCATTTTTTGATTGTTTGTTTTTTTGATATTGAGCTGCGTGAGTTATATGTACATTTTGGAGATTAATCCCTTGTCAGTCACTTCATTTGCAAATACTTTCTCCCACTCTGTGGGTTGTCTTTTCATTTTGTTTATGGTTTCCTTCGCTGTGCAAAAGCTTTTAAGTTTCATTATGTCCCATTTGTTTATTTTTGTTTTTATTTTCATTACTCTAGGAGGGGGATAAAAAACGATCTTGCTGTGATTTATGTCAGAGAGCATTCTGTGTTTTCCTCTAAGATTTTTATAGTCCCTGGTCTTACATTTAGGTCTTTGACCCATTTTGAGTTTATTTTTGTGTATGGTGTTAGGGAGTGTTCTAATTTCATTCTTTTACATGTAGCTGTCCAGTTTTCACAGCACCACTTATTGAAGAGACTGTCTTTTCTCCACTGTATGTTCTTGACTCCTTTGTCATAGATTAGGTAACCACAGGTGTGTGGGTTTATCTCTGGACTTTCTATCCTGTTCCATTGAGCTATATTTCTGTTTTTGTGCCAGTACAACACTGTTTTGATGACTATAGCTTTATAGTATAGTCTGAAGTGAGGGAGCCTGATTCCTCCAGCTCCGTTTTTCTTTCTCAAGGTTGCTTTGCCTATTTGGGGTCTTTTGTGTTTCCATACAAACTGTAAAATTTTTTGTTCTAATTCTGTGAAAAATGCTATTGGTAATTTGATAGGGATTGCACTGGATCTGTAGATTACTTTGGGTAGTATAGTCATTTTAACAATATTGATTCTTCCAATTCAAGAACATGGTATATCTCTCCATCTGTTTGTCTTGTCTTTGATTTCTTTCATCAGCATCTTATAGCTTTCTGAGTACAGGTCTTTTGCCTCCTAAGTAGGTTTATTCCTAGGTATTTCATTCTTTCTGATGCACTGGTAAATGAGATTTTTCCTTAATTTCTCTTTCTGATCTTTCGTTGTTAGTGTATAGGAATGCAAGAGATTTCTGTGTATTAATTTTGTACCCTTCAACTTTACCAAATTCATTGATGAGCTCTAGTAGTTTTCTTTTTTTAAATTAATTAGTTTATTTATTATTTATTTTTGGCTGCATTGGGTCTTTGTTGCTGCATGCAGGCTTTCTCTAGTTGCGGCAAGTGGGGGCTACTCTTCGTTGCAGTGTGTGGGCTTCTCATTGCAGTGGCTTCTCTTGTTGCAAAGCACAGGCTCTAGGCACGCGGGCTTCAGTAGTTGTGTCACATGGGCTCAGCAGTTGTGGCTCGTGGGCTCTAGAGTGCAGGCTCAGTAGTTGTGGCGCATGGGCTTCATTGCTCCGTGGCATGTGGGATCTTCCCAAATCAGGGCTCGAACCCGTGTCCCCTGAGTTGGCAAGCGGATTCTCAACCACTGCATCACCAGGGAAGTCCCTCTAGTAGTTTTCTGGTAGCACCTTTAGGATTTTTATGGATAGTATCATGTCATCTGCAAACAGTAACAGTTTTACTTCTTCTTTTCCAATTTGGATCCTTTTACTTCTTTTTTTTCACTGACTGCCATGGCTAGGACTTCCAAAACTATGTTGAATAAAACTGGAGAGAGTGGGTATCTTTGTCTTGTTCCTGATCTTAGAGGAAATGCTTTCAGTTTTTCACTGTTGAGAATGATGCTTGCTGTGGGCTTATATATGGCCTTTATTATGTTGAGGTAGAGAAATGTAGATTAAAACAATAAGATACCATTACACACCTATTAGAATGGCCAAAATCTGGAATGCTGACAACACCAAATGCTGGCAAGGATATGAAACAGCAGGAACTATCATTCATTGCTGGTGAGAATGCAAAATGGTACAGCAACTTTGGAAGACAGTTCAGCGGTTTCTTACAAATCTGAAAATACTTTTACCATATAAGTCAGCAATTGTGCTCCTTGATATTTACTCAAAGGAGTTAAAAACGTATGTCCACAGAAAAAATCAGATGTTTGGTTTTGTTTTGTTTTCGTTTGTTTGGGTTTTTTTGGCTGCACAGTGTGGCTTGCGGGATCTTACTTCTCTGACCAGGGACTGAACCCGGGCTCCTGGCAGTGAAAGCACGGTATCCTAACCACTGGACCACCAGGGAATTCCCTCAGATTTTTATAGCAGCTTTATTCATAATTACCAAAACTTGTAAACAACCAAAATGTCATTTAGTAGGTGAATGGATAAATAAACTGTGGTCCATCCAGACAATGGAATATTATTCAATGCTAAAAAGAAATGAGCTATCAAGCCATGAAAAGATATGGAAGAAACTTAAGTGCATTTTACTAAGTGAAAGAAGCCAATCTGAGAAAGCTGCATACTGTATGACTCCAAGTAGACTGCATTCTGGAAAAGACAAAACTATGAAGACAGTAAGAAGATCAGTGGTTGCCAGGGACTGGGGTGGGTAGGGGGGACAGATGAATAGTCAGAACACAGAGGATTTTAGGGCAGAGAAAATACTCTATATAATAGCATAATGATGAACACATTTTTCCAAATCCATAGAATATACAACATAAAGAGTGAACCCGGGCTTCCCTGGTGGCGCAGTGGTTGAGAGTCCGCCTGCCGATGCAGGGGACACGGGTTCGTGCCCTGGTCTGGGAAGATCCTACATGCCACGGAGCAGCTGGGCCCGTGAGCCATGGCCGCTGAGCCTGCGCATCCAGAGCCTGTGCTCCGCAATGGGAGAGGCCACAGCACTGATAGGCCCACGTACCGCAAAAAAAAAAAAAAAGAGTGAACCCTAAGGTCATCCATGGACTTTGAGTGATTATGAAGTGTCAGTTTGTAACAAGTCAAAATTGTTGGGGTATGTTGATAATGGGGGAGACCATGCATGTGTGGGGGTAGGGAACATATAGAAAATTTCTGTACATTCCTCTCAATTTTGCTGTGAACCTAAACTGCTCTAAAAATAATAAAGTCTTTAAAAAGAAAAGATAATCAAATCACGTAAAAAAAATGCTAGTAGAAAAATAAATTCACGTGATTGCTAATAAGCTTTGTTACCTGTATGATATCGATTACTTCATCGAAGTTAGTTCCTGGAAACTTCACCTCTTCTTCATCTGCCTTCATAAATTCTGGAGTCTAAGAAAGCATTTTCAGAAAGTTTTGGTTGTGTTTAATGTCTTTTTAATTTATACCTAATTTATCATAATACCATAGCATAAGCTTATAATTACATGCCCCTATTTTTTATTTTGATATCCTGCTCAGACTTGATTTAACTAGTAAATGAAATCCAAGCTAGTCTCCAAGTTATCATTTCAATAGCTATAAAAAACTAGGTATCAGTTTTTCTATCAAGGACTCCACCAACAATGCAACTTAAGTCAATTGATCAAGTTGATATAATTGTGATTTCTCTCCTAGAATTAAGACAAAGAAATGTGTTTGTATGTATAGATATATAAGTTTACCCATATACAAACTCACAAAAAGACAGATACAGAATCAAATAATTTAGAAAGACAAACAAAATAATTATTTTACAAATTTAGCCTCTAGGCCTCACTATATATAATCTAGTCACCAAAAACCACAATAGACAATTCCTGAGAGAAGAATGATGAACAGTCCAAAAAATTATTTGTAATCATATATGTTTTAATAAACTTCTGGTTAAAAAAATTATTGATGAAAAATAAAATTAGGCACAAGAGCCGTTCAGGGCCAGTTTTATTTTACTATTTCTGATTGTGAAAAAGTGATGTTCTTCCTCTCCTTAAAACTGTATCCTCAATGAACAAATTTGCTTACAATAGAGGAGACCTGGGGAAATGTTACAGTGCTATTTTGCTGTGTAGTAAAGTCATAATTTTGTCATTCAATCATAAGCAGCAAATAAATATTAGAAAGAAATGCATATTTTTGCCTCATGTCAATAGTATGACGACAAAGTAACATCCCAAAACATAAACTCCAATTGTCACTATAAAATTCACATTCAGGAAAACTATAATTTAATTCCCATTTAAATCAAGATTCTTCTCCAAAGAGACAGAAATTCTTTCTTCACATATGAGTCTTACAACTTAAGTTACCAAAAAGTTACACTAAGGATTATCATTTTCAGAACATTTATAAATGTGAGGATATTAAACAAACTTTCTTTTTCAAGTTCATAAGCAACTTCAGGGACTTCCCTGGTGGAGCAGTGGTTAAGAATCTGCCTGCCAGTGCAGGGGACAACAGTTTGATCCCTGGTCAGGGAAGATCCCACATGCTGTGTAGCAACAAAGCCCATGCGCCACAACTACTGAGCCTGCGCTCTAGAGCCTGCGTGCCGCAACTACTGAGCCCACGCACCACAACTATTGAAGCCTAGAGCCCGCGCTCTGCAACAAGAGAAGCCACTGCAATGAGAAGCCTACGCACTGCAATGAAGAGTAGCCCCCACTCTATGGAACTAGAGAAAGCCCACGCGCAGCAACAAAGACCCACGCAACCAAAAATAAATTGATTAATTAAAAAAAAAGCAATTTCACATTTGTTTTGAATCTTTTCCTTAAAACGAAAATTATTAAAATAGATTATAATGGAAGCCTTTGCATGGAATAACATTAGTTAAAAATCCATAGTCAGACATTGCTCAAAGATATAGAATACATTTCTGAACATACCTGTATCCAGGTTTTCAGAGGAGGAGGAGGAGATGCTTCTTTGGGACTAGACGGAGATAGACCAACATCAGCACTACCATTTGAAATGCTGTCAATATCTACATTGGGTAATACCTAAAACAGAATACAACATCCAGCTTTCAGTTCATCATTTTGACTCAAATATTTGTGAATCTATGTATCAATAACATATTTAACTTTTTATTGCAAAGTCAATGGATAACAAATTTAAATTATGAAAGTGTATTTTACAAAATTTGGAAAATAAAAGGGAAACACAAAGAATCCTATTATCTTAAGACAACATCATTTTCACTATTCCCTTTATGTTTTTACTATCCACTTATGCATAGCTAAAATCTAAAACAGTTTCATTCCTGATTTTCCATTGTAATTAGGTCATAAACACCTTACTATACTTCCATATAGACTTCATAATAGTATTTTAAATGACTGCATAGTATTTCAAGAAAATACATGCCTTATTTAATCATTTCCTGTTGGTAAACATTTAGGATATTCACTATTAGATAGATAGATATATATCACTCCAAAAAACTTCATATATACATAGGGGTTTTTTCCCTGAACTTTGAATTATTTCATTATGCTAGATAGCCAGATATTAGGCTAACTTCTTGAGCCAAAAAGCATAAATATTTAAGATTCTTGATAATTACTGCCCAAATGCAATGAAGAGTTCTATTTCCATCATCAAAAACATAATTAATTGTTTTATCCAACCTTCACCCAAATTAGATAATAGAAGTGCTTCAGCAAGAACAGTTTTTAAATGGAGGTATATTATTGTTATTTTAATTTGCATTACCTTGGTAACTAGCAAGATTTAAATTACTCAATTTGATTGCTTATAACTTCCTCTTCTGTAGAGTCTTATACATGTTCTTTGAATATTTCTGGATTTGCTCTTATGTTTTCTTATTAATTTATGGAGGTTTTTATATTTAAAAATTAAAACTTTCTATCATATTCCTTTCATATGTTCTCACTGTATTTTGTTTTTCCTTTTCATTTAGGAATCTTTTACATATATAAGTTTTAGATTTTATAGATTCAAATCTATTTTCTATCATAACTAAGATTTTTCCTCTATATCCAGACTTAACTTCATTTTTGATAAGGACTACACGCAATTATCTTCTAATTCTTCTATGTTTGTATATCTTGTAGTTATACTTTAGCCAATTGCCTAGTTGGAACTCACTTGATACACAGTAAAAGTTTAGAGTCTAAAACCGATCTACTTTCCACACTGCTAACTAATTATAACATACATTATTTCATTTAAAATAATCTTATTTCCCACTGACTAATGAACTATCTATCACATATTACAGTTTTTTTAAAATAACCAAGGCTATTTCTGAAATAGGACCAGTATCAAAACACTTTAACTTTTCTAAACCTTTGTTCTTTCAAATGTCAAAATGATCCTAAAGTTCAAGTTTTAAAAGAATTATGGCTTTTATTTTTTAATACAATTTCACTTAAATTATACATTAACTTAGGAAGAATTGTCATCTTGAATATTTAAGCTTCACATTATAAGTTCTCTCTCCATTCATTCAAGTCCTCTTATATATGTTTGTATAAAGATTAAAGTATTAATTATATAAGACAAACACATTAAGCCTTTTTAAAATTAATTATTATATACTATTGAATTGTTCCCTTTGGAATACCATCAAGTCACCTGGATATGAGTTATCAGCTTAGAAAAGGTAGCTTAAGTCATGCAGAACAAGGATAGCAATATCACGTTAATATCATAGTTTGAAAGAAGGAAAGACCCATCATGAAAGCACAGTTTTCATGAAGCAATATAATAGATTTTAAGTACTCAAGTTAAGCCAAATATTTGTTTCCTTAAATTTTTCTGTTCATGCACACTGAATACCTGCACAGTAAGCTGAGGAGGATCTCTTTTTTCTGACTTCATTCCTACAACTGCTATGTTAGGTTTCTTTACTCCAGTTTCTGCTTTTCGAGATGATGGTGGAATAGAAGTAGTCACTGTTACAGGGTGTGGCTTGTTTACAATTACTCCAGCAGGTGGCATGGAATCACTATTACTTTGGGTTTGTCCTAAAAAATTTGGGGGGAAAAGAAGTCAACCATTTCAGAAGTAAAGAGAAATTCTAATATAAAACCTAGATCTTTATGCCTAAATTCTCATAGGAAAGGAAAGCACTATCTGCAATCACCTTTTCCTCTATCATCACCACTGCCATCATACTCACCATGTCATCCTTTTAGCAGCGACTAACATTAGGTGCTCATGTGTACTAAACAGTTCACATACACTATCTAATTTAAATAAGCTTATGGAGTATTAATATTATCCACATTTTACATTTGAGGGAGCAGAGGTTTAGAGACATAACTTAATTTGCCAAAGGTTATGATAGTAAGTGGCAAAGCCAAAACTAAAGTGTATTGCATTGTGTTGTATTATTTTTATTCTCAAATCTTCGTAGGGCAGCAACAGACAGAAATAAAACCGACAACAAAATACTAGTGTTTGACTACCAATAAAGAGCACGTAGGCCAACTATCTGCTAACTATCATAGCTGTCAAAATTTTGTTACCTTTCACTTCAAAAGTTCCACTTGTTTCCTAAATTTCAAAGTAAAGAGGGACAGTGCAGTGCATTCATTAAAAACACAGACTCTAAAGTCACACTGCCTGGGTTTGACTCTTGGCTCCACTCTAGCTATGTGGCCTTTGACAAATTACTGAACTCTTCTGTGCCTCAGTTTCTTCATTTATAAAACTGGTACATTACCATGCATTTTATAGAGTGGATTAAATAAGTTAATATATATAAAGTGCTTAGATCTGTCCCTGGCACACAGTAAGGACTTTATAAGTATCAGCTATTATTTTAGTAGAAGACATGTTTGAACAGACAGCTACCAAGTTGACATGCCATTAACCCATAATATCAAAATTAAAAATTCTCTTATGTTGAAAAATATTCACATTTAAATAATTCACCAAAATTAAGAATCACAGTGATATTTAAAAAAAAAATAGCTATCAAAATTTGAAGAGCTAGTGTGAGAACAAAAATTATTTGCTCAACTTTTACAATGATGGATCTGAGAGGCCTCAAATAAGTTAATAACAAACTATTAGCTTGGAACACACAACTACATAATTTTTACTTATCACGGCCTAGTTCAAAAGTATATAGAAGGTAATTCAAAGTACTTTCTCCTAAGATATGATGATATTAAACCAATCAAAATTCTCAAGTTCTTTAATTATTACGAATGTCTATGACATGTCTAAACATTATTTTAATTTCATCTACAGAAATATATTATAAAATACCAAAAGAATGTTTCCTGTAAGTGAAAATATAGCATCATTTCAGAGACTGCTACTACACAAGTTAAGACACATTCTGTGGCCCTACTCACAAATACAAACAACACATAAAGGAAAAGGTAGGTGACTACTATGTCAGTATCACTTTGTGATTTCTGGTATTGCTGATTAGAATTCTAAAATTTACTCCATATATTTTGTTACGTCTTACCTAAAAGAACTGCCATAGGAATTAGATGACCTTCCAGTGTACCTGAAAATGTAGGCATTTCCCGGCTTGGGCTGAACAAATACTGCTGCTCACCAGGAGACAGTGTAGTTAAGGTATGTTGCAGTTTAGAATCTGTCTTTGTAGGTTTTGTTGCATAAAAGTCAGTTTGTGTTCTTATTGACTTTACTTTAGTGCCTATAATAATGACCAATGGCAGATATTTTAAAATATTGTTTGAACATCTACTATACAGTCATCTACAAATATAGCAACCCTTCCTCACAGAAAAATCTCATTCTATATAATAATGTTACAGGGCCCCAAAATATAAGTAAACCAGGGGTTGGCAAACTTTTTCTTAATTGGTCAGATAGTAAATATTTTAGCCTCATTGGCCGTGTGGTCTCAGTGGCAACATCTCAACTCTGCTGTTGTAGCATGAAAGCACTCATAGACAATACTTAAATGAACGAGTATCGCTATGCTCCAATAGAGCTTTATTTATAAAAACAGGCAGCTGACCTGCAGGTCATGGTTTTTCAACCTCTGAATAGATGTAACAACTTGTGCAACTACTATGATAGAAAAGATACAATAACTAGAATAAAATGTTGAATAAAGATTCAAAGGAATATTCAGAATGTATTATTTAACTCGTTACGTTTTTTCCTATGAGTATAAGAAAGTTAATGACCATTTTTGGAATTGAAAATGTTTTCATCCTCTCATTATTCTGTATAACCAGGCTTTATCCTTTGAAATTATGTACAGATAATCAAATTCTGTATTTATTAAAACCTTGCAGAAGTTAATAACATTATACATTTTTAATCACTATTTAGTAAACCTATATAGATATTAAATCCTGAATTCTTAAATAATTAGAAATTTTTCTGATTATCTGTCTCTCTGGAGAAGAACATAAATTTCTGTGGAACCTGAGAAAAGTGAAGAAAACTAAAAGTGTAAAGGAAAAGAAACTAAAATCTTTTCTATTGATAAATAAATACCTGACATTTCTACATTTTTACTTTTAATATAAGAGTAGTTTTATAGGGCTTCCCTGGTGGCGCAGTGGTTGAGAGTCCGCCTGCCGATGCAGGGGACACGGGTTCGTGCCCCGGTCTGGGAGGATCCCACATGCCGCGGAGCGGCTGGGCCCGTGAGCCATGGCCGCTGAGCCTGCGCGTCCGGAGCCTGTCCTCCGCAACGGGAGAGGCCACAACAGTGAGAGGCCCGCGTAACGCATAAAAAAAAAAAAAAAAAAAAAAAAAAGAGTAGTTTTATAAATCTAGACTTTTAAATATAGTTTTATGATCCGAGGAAGAAAAATTTTAGTACCACATCTATATATTTTTTTCATCATGTTCTCAAGTATTCATTCATTCAATTGAAGGAATATTTTTCTTGAATGTTTATTTATTTATTTTTGATAAATTTATTTCTTTATTTTTGGCTGCGTTGGGTCTTTGGTGCTGCGTGCAGGCTTTCTCTAGTTGTGGCGAGCAGGGGCTACTCTTCGTCACGGTGCATGGGCTTCTCATTGCAGTGGCTTCTCTTGTTGCGGAGCATGGGCTCTAGGTGCACGGGCTTCAGTGGTTGCAGCACACGGGCTCAGTAGTTGTGGTGCATGGGCTTAGCTGCTCCATGGCATGTGGGATCTTCCTGGACCGGGGATCGAACTCATGTCCCCCTGCGTTGGCAGGCGGATTCTTAACCACTGTGCCACCAGGGAAGTCCTCTAGTTTAAGAGGATTAAGACAATGTCTTAACTCTTTGTGGCCTTCACAATACATAGTATAATAATGATGGACACATAAAAGGTATTTGTAAAAAACTTTTTAATTGAACCCTAGCTAGACCTAAGGTAGGTTTTCTTTTTCTTTTTCTTAGCTTCCACCCAGTTTTGTTTAGTCTGAAAGGGATGATGTTGCTTATTTCTTACTATAATACAACAGATTAGTTTGAATTCTGGGCTTCCAGGCAACCACCTCAGAGAAGACTGCCGTTTAATTTACTTGCTACAAACAAATGGTTCTTCAGTGGAGGGGGCCTCTGCGGTGGTACTGATACCTCTGCTTCCATGTTTGTACTGCAGGTGCTATATAGAATCTGAAAGGTGCCTAGCAGTAACTTCTCTCACTGCTAACACTAAGAAACTTAAAGGCAGAGGGGGAAGTGAATGTAGATAGTGTCTAATAGTAACATCATAGTAAGCACTTTTGATGTTTTTAAAGATTTAAAAAATGTATTTAAAGATTTTTTAGAAACAATATCAAAAGTGAGATGTACACGGGCTTAGTTGCTTAGTTGCTCCACGGCATGTGGGATCTTCCCGGACCAGGGTTTGAACCCATGTCCCCTGCACTGGCAGGTGGATTCTTAACCACTGCACCACCAGGGAAGCCCCTTGAATGTTTATTTAAAATATATTTTTTCAGCATTTAAAATGTGTTTGGCATCATTCCAGACACAGGGACTACAAGTACTGAATAAACCAACTGTATTCATGTAGCTTACACTCTAGTAAGGAAAAAAATTGATAAACAAATAAAAGTATAATGTCAGATGGTGAAAAGTGCTATGAGGAACAACAGGCAAAGGAATAGAGAGGGTTAAATGATAACATTTTGGATAGGATGGTCAACATAGACCTCTCTGAGGAGCTAACAGCTAAGAGCAGAGATTGAAAGAACTGACTGAGCCATGCAAGGGTCTGACAGAAAAGCCCTCCAGGCAGAGGGAATAACAGGCACCAAGGCCCAAGGAGAAGCCTAGGTCCATAGGTTCTCAATCACTTCTACCATTAAAAGGATTACTTCATAAAGTGATTTTTGGATTTAAAAGTATTTTAAAACCTTAACTTATTTTTTGCAAAGGCTTACCAAACCCCAAATATAAGTCAATAGCAAGCTCTAAGAAACAAGGAAACATTAGGGTAAATATCATCCACAAGCTTAGTAAAATAAAATCTATAGGATTTGTAGATAAACTGACACCCTATATGATCAACTAACTTTTGGAAAGGAAAGGAAAGAAAAATAAAGCAACTGCCACAGCTTCAACTTCCAGAAAGGATCAGAAAGGTAAATGAGTTGGGATCCATGAGTGACGGCATGTTGCCAAAGTGCCTTACAGACTGCTAAAGCACAAGTTGAGAAACATCAAAATGCAACCAAAGTCAACGGACTCAATATTTAACTAAGAGTTATATTTAAATATACTAGTGAAATGGTAGGTGTGAGTCAAAACATATAGTGATAAAGGTATTTTTAGTTGTGTACAAAAGTAACAAAAAAATTTTTCCCCTTTGCTAACTAAGGCTCTTTGAGGACAAACCAAACTGCAAAAGTGCCCATAAGCACTTTTATGATAATGTACAGCATATGGCTTATCTTTCTGTTCATAAAGAATGTGATGGGGCTTCCCTGGTGGCACAGTGGTTGAGAGTCCACCTGCCGATGCAGGGGACGTGGGTTCGTGCCCCGGTCTGGGAAGATCCCACATGCCGCAGAGCGGCTGGGCCCGTGAGCCATGGCCACTGAGCCTGCACGTCCGGAGCCTGTGCTCCGCAACGGGAGAGGCCACAGCAGTGAGAGGCCCGCGTACTGCAAAAAAAAAAAAGAATGTCATGGAGTAAGCTTTGCAAGGAAATGTCTACGTTCCCTAGATTATAATTTAAATGGCTTAAAAGTCATCATCTCATAACTTTTATCATGCTTTATCTGAAGATACCATCTAATCCTATTTTTTCCCCACTGATCCTATCTTGAATCTGGTCTATTTTTCCCTACTTTCCTAAAAGGAAATGTTTCCATCCCTAAGCATTACATAATTTGAACAGTATTTATAAGTAATAAAAAGCAAAAATTAAACTCTACATATTAAACCAATACCACAAAAAATGAGTTTTATCACCAAAAAATGAGGTTCCTTACCTTTAACTTGCTCTATTACTTTTGGTCTCTGTGGTCTGGACTTAGGAGATGGAGAATTAAATCTGAGATATGGTCCTTTTTTAAGAGTGCTGCGATGACCCTGATAAACTGGTTTTCCATAGATTTGTAACATATAATCCTTGTCTTGTACCACTGTGGTTGCTTTCAAAAACCCCTAAGTATACAAAGTTATTCAACTCACCAGCAAAATAGTCATCAAACACTTATCTCATTTTTCTAAAAACCCCTTTTGCCAACTTAAGTACTATACTAAGAATGATCAGGTCAGGAAAGTCCTCTACGTTGAATGGCTCTTAAATTCTGGAGATAGTTCTCAAACTACAGTTATAGAGTTTTCCAAAGCATGAAAATTAAATACAAAAATCTTCCACCCAAAAAACATGAAGTTTCTTACACTACTAAGCATACTTTCAGCACCAAAAAGTAAGTTTAAACACATTTTACATATGAAAGTAATAACTGTCAAGTACAGTAAAATAACATAAACCAAGTCTTTAAATAATTTCCTACATTCCTGATCTCACCTTCAATCACAACTAAATGCCACAGAAAGGTAGCATTTATTGAGCATCTTCTAAGTACTAAGTACTGAATTAATCAGATGCTTTATGAATCTGCCCAACAATCCATGTTTGGCATTAACAAAGTTACAGCTTAGTTAGAACAGCCAAAAAATTCCCTCTAGGATCTAGTGCCATGCCTCGCAATCACTAGGCACTAAACAGACATTTGTTAAACTGAAAAATAAACAAACTAAAATTTATACACACACACACACACACACACACACACACACACACAAAACATACAAAGATGAAATACAATTTTGAATACCATGAACTAGAGGATCTAATTTTTGGACTAGATGATCTCTAGATATACCTGCTGTAACTGAAATACTGTGATTATAAGTGTGAGATGTCAGAAGGAAGGAACTGTATACTTTGTGCAGTGATTTCTACATGATGGATATCCAAAACTCTAAATATCAATAGTTTAAAGATGGTTTACATTTGTATAGTCATTCATATTTTTAAAACATTTTCATAGTCATTTCCTTATTTATGTCTTTAAAAAATGATCAATTATAATGCAACATTTACATCACAAAACCAGATTAGGATCTTACCTCTTTTTTCTCTTTCTGTAAGCTTGAAGCAGGCATGCTCCTTGTAGGTGGATTTCTAATTTGCTCCTCTTTTTGTTTTTGAGAATGTTTTCTTGGAATTACAGAGTTGTTTACCGTTTTGTCTTGTGTGTTGGTTTTAATATCTTTACTCATGTTCTGAACTCTCTTGGTCCTTTGGTTCTTCTGATCAAATCTCTTTTGTTCATAATCTTTTCTTGCCAGTTCATCCTTAACATAACCAAAATTAAAATTACTTAAAATCTATCCAAGTAGTAATGCTTTCACATCAAAAGTACTAGAATTCATTTTCTGCTGCTATAGAAATATAATTTAGCAGTTTTAAAGACTTTATAAGTAAATGATATTGGTTTACATATGAATAAAAATTCTTTTTAGAATAAACAAAAAATTAAAAAGACTGGTGTTTTATGGAGCAGAGGGAATGAGAAATAGTAGATGATGTTCAGGGATAAGAGGGCAACTTTTCATTATAAAGCTTTTTACACTTCTTGATGTTTAAAACATATGAATACAGTAACTGTTCCAAAAATTAAATTAAAATATAAGTTTCCAAAAAGTAAACAATTTTGTAATAATATGCTGAGATTTATTTATAAATTAAAGTTACTTGTAGGTTTAAACAAGCATATTTTGCATGAAATCCACAGTTATAGAGTGACATATATTGCTAGTCGTCTGCAGAACCAGATATGAACTCCAAGTCTTCTGACGCTTAGCTCACTTTTTTTCTGGCGCATTACATAGCAGTTAATATAAATTCTTTATAACCATATTAAAGACATATATTCTTAAAACAACAGTGTTTAAAAGTGTATATTAGGGAATCCCCTGGCAGTCCAATGGTTCAGACTCTGTGCTTTCACTGCTGAGGGCCCAGGTTCAATCCCACAAGCTACACAGTGAGGCCAAAAAACCCCCCAAAAACAAAAAACAAGAAAGAAACAAAAATAAATCCCCCAAACCAAAAAAACTAACACTTCATCTTCTACCACTGTGAGTACGTAGATACACACATCTTACAGTCAGGAAAAAACACTTTGCATCCCAAGGTAAAAATAAGTTACCCTGTCTAGTTTTGCTTCTTCAAATACATAGAATTTTAAGAATTTCCTTTAAATTACTGACCCCTTGATAAAAACAACTGTCGTGGATTTTTGCAATGCTAATGTCTGAAGATACACCATGAGCTTTGTGGAGGTGAGAAAGTGGCAGTTTTTCCAGCTGGAACTGACTTCTCTAAACTTAGTAACCTTAAAAATCTTGTGGAGTATTTTCCTTTTAAGTAACTTTGATGTTTGTACTTTGGTAAGCCAATGCTTCTAAATCTGCTGTCTTTCTTTTTAAAGGATCCTTTTTTTGTAAGTATACTTCTTTCTTTTCTAAATGCTTTTGCTAAATTTTCTTTCAAATCACTCATATTTTAGTTATTATCCACAATTTTCCAGTTAACAGCCATAATATAATTTATGAGACAAAGCACATGTTAAGTAAAATGAAACTTATTACTAAGTAAGTATAAAGAGTGAAATTAAGAATTATCAGTGGACTTAAAAGGAATATTTTGAGAATATGTATGATACTTGTAAATTGTAATAAATGTTATCTCCTAAGAATTCAATTAATTCTTTTTTTTCCCAATACCTACCTGAATTTCTGCAGAAATAGTTTTAATCCAGTTATCTACTGCCTTTCTGATCCGAATCTTCTCTGACACCTCTCTACAAAACAGAAAAAAGAATTTTCTTAAATTAACATTAAAGGTCCTAAGAATAGATCTCTTACCTAGTTTTGAATCTATTGTGTAGCCCAATATCCTTCATCTGAAAATGAAAAACCAATGTTATTAGTTTCATCGAATGTTTGAAAAGCACATGTAGATCCCAGAAGAAATGTACCAAGGAGAGAAAAAAACAGGGAAAATTAACATCTGTGAAAAATAATAGCAACATGTACATACCCAAATTCCAACTTTATAATAAGTCCACATGTCAAAGGCAATGAAGAACATTTTCTAAACATTAAAACACACTAAAACAAAATGAAGCACTTAGAAAAAAAATTACGAGAGCCTGTAAACTGGCAGTTTCATAAAAAAAACCTTGGGATGCCAACATCCTGTCCTACCTGTTGGTAGATAGAGCATTGATAAATGAATACATGGCAGCTCCATCCTTTGCACGAATAATAGCTTCCAGGTTTTCTTCAAGTACTTTTTTATTGTTTTGTACTCCTCTCAAAATCTTCTCAGCATCTTTCAATATGGATCTCGTATTGGTTATTTGAAGCTTAATGGAATTCTGTGGAAGATCAGCAACCCCTGACACAATCTGAGATTCTTTTGGCTTAAAAGATAAAAAGGCAAGAATGTTAATATGTAAAACTCATATTAATATTTTAATCCAAATAAGAGCTATTACTATAGTTTGGGACATATACTATGCCAATATAGTCTAAGGAATCAATTTGTCAAATTGAAGAGCTATAAAAGAATACTTGGCAACTAAAGTTTCTTTCCATTTAGAAGCACTAATGTGAATGTTCAGTGAAATGGGGCTGGGAAGCCCACAGCAGTCTGGTGGCCAACAAAAGCTCTATCTGGTGAAGAAAGCTAAAACAAAATAAGAGCAAGTTGGCTCTAGGTAGGCAGAGCAGACAATGTGAACTGGATAAACGAGGGCCATTCACAGTTCCCTTCCGCCTTCCTTCCTCTCCAACAGAAGCTGGAGAGCTACAGGTTGCCATGTGGCTCAGTCTTAGCCAAGGAGCAGTAAGTAGAAATCACTTGATGAGGGCTTTTGGAAAAGTTTTGTAAGGGGAACAGGCTGGGCTGACATGTCTTTCCATGCTTTGTCTTCACCATTCCTCTTGCTTTCTGTCTTAATAACTTTATTTCTTCGTAATTTTTACCTTTACTAATCATTAATTTTAGTATCTTGCTCCCACCTTACCTGGAGTATGCCATTTGTTTCGTTCCTCTTTTGGCCAAGATCATGAAGAATATCATCAGACTTCTGCACGGTCACTTTAGCTGTTCCTAGTTCTTCATAGGAAGGAAATTTCTGAGTGGATAGAGGGTCAATGCTGTAAAAGATTTAAAATTAAAGTTTTCTAAATTGTCATAAATTTAGTAAACAGTTGATTATATAAATCTTTGATACATCCTTAGTTATATGAATTCTAAATGAGTCTTATTAAAATTGTACAACAGAATTAATCAGTTATGTGATTAAACATACGAAACACCAAAAATTACAAGAAACAAGATTACTCTGGCCAGACTGGTTTAGGAATAGTAGAAAAAGAGCAGGAAAAAGCTAACGTGCAAAAGCACTTCTGGAATGGTGGAGTAAGAATCTCTAAAAATCTACTCCTGTTAAGAGTAAAGAGAACACTAGCAAAAATGGTCAAATCAGCTTTTGCAGAACGCTGGAAATTAAACAAAAGCTTGCAACAACCCAAGGAATATTTAAGTAAGAAAATGGCTGACAAGAACAGCAAGCTCTATGGCATTTTTAACTTGCCCTATTCCCAGAGCCCTTTCCCCAACTCTGTGGTAGCTTTGAAAATCAACAGACTCGGGAATTCCCTGGTGGTCCAGTGGGTAAGACTCCATGTTCCCAATGCAGGGGGCCCAGGTTCGATCCCACATGTATGCCACAGCTAAGAAGTCTGCATGGTGCAACTAAGAAGCCTGCATGCAGTAACTAAAAAGGCCTCAAGAAAGATCCCACGTGCCACAACTAAGACCCAGCAAAGCCAAAATAAATAAATAAACATTTTTTAAAAAAAGAAAACCAACAGCCTCACAACCACTAAAAAGTCAGAACGAGTTTGGAGCCCCTCAAAAAGTCCCTTCTCAGGGTTTCTCCTTAGACCTGACTCAGACTTATCTCAGTGAGAAATCCCATCCCCAGGTCATTCTTCGAAAACAGTGCCAATTGTTCAACATCTTAGCTGCCTGAGGGGGTCATGCCAGTTGAGGCAAACAAGAGGGTAAACAATAAACCAAAAATTTGGGGAATGAGATGTCCATGGTGGAGTTCTGAAAAGCTCCAACACATTACTGGGGATCTAGAAGGTCATGTGCATGTACAGGGCTATGTGCATGCAAAAGAATGACCTAAAAAGGGCCTAATCTTTCACATCTGACTGACCATGGGCTCTGTGCGAGTAGGAAGTTAAGGTTAAGACAGACTTATAAACTGCTGGAGCACTGAAGGTACGCCCCAACATGTAGATACACACACACACACACACACACACACACAGCCCCTTGCAAAGACAGGGAGACTTATTCATTCAAAGCAGATAAGGAAATCTCCTTCCAATCATTAGCAGACTTAGCTAACCAAATAGAGACTTGCTACACATGATAAAGAATTAAAATTATAGAATTAGTCCAGGAAAATCACTTAACAAACAGCAACAACATGAACAACAACAACAACAATCAGCAATACCAACAAACGCTGGACGGGGCGGCAGTTGCTGGAAGAATCTGATTTCCAGAACTGGCACATTAAAATGTCTAATTTTCAACAAAAATGTTGTGAGACACAAAGAAACAGGAAAGTATAACTCAGACACAGGAAAAAGCATAGTCAGTAGAAACTGTCCTTGAGGAACCCCAAATATTGGACTTACTAGAAAAAGAACATAAATGAGCTACTACAATTAAAAGAAAGTATAAGAATGAAGTCTCAGGAACTCCCTGGTGGTCCACTGGTTAGGACTCCACGCTTTCACTGCCGAGGGCCTGGGTTCAACCCCTGCTCAGGGAACTAAGATCCTGCAAGCTACACGACACAGCCAAAAAGAAACCTAAAAGAATGAAGTCTCACCAAAGAATATCAATAAAGATAAAAACTATTTTTAAAAAAATAGAAATTCTGAGAGTTGAAAAATACAATAACTGAAATGTAACATTCACTAGACGGGCTAAACAGCATATTCAAATTGGCAAAAGAAAGAATCAGCAAATTTAAAGATAGATTAATTGAAATTATCCAGTTTGAGGAACAGAAGAAAAAAAGAATGAAAATATTAAAAGTCTCAGAGACCTGTGGAACATCATCAAGCATACAACATAGCCCTAGGAGAGAAAAAAAAGGTCATGTGCACTATTTAACTGTGTAAAGAAATAATGGCCAAAACCTTCCCCAATTCAATGAATATTGATCCACTCATCCAAGAAGATCAACAAAATCTAAGGAGGATAAACTCAAAGAGATCCACACTTAGCTATATCATAGTCAAATTGTCAAAAGCCTAAGACACAGGGAGAATCCTGAAAGCAGCAAGAGAAAAATTATATACAGTTTCCTCAGGAAGATTAACAGCTTACTTCTCATCAGAAATCATGAGGTCTAGAAGGCAGTGAGATGACATATTCACAGCACTAAAAGAAAAAGAGTGTCAACCAAAAATTCTACATCTGGCAAAACTACCCTTCAAGGGTAGAAATTAAGACATTCCTAGATAGACAAAACTGAGAGAATTCATCACCAGCAGACCTACTCTACAGTAAATACTAAAAAGAGTCCCTCAAAGTGAAATAAAAGGACACCACAAACTAACTCAAACCCATGTGAAGAAACAAAGAGTACTGGTAAAAGTTAACTACATAGGTAAATATAAAAGACAGTATTAAATTATTTTTGTTTATAACTCTTTTCTTCTATCAGATTTAAAAGACAACTGCATAAAGCAATAATTATCAAGCTGTATAGACAAACTTATAATGCAAGAAGACATAATTTGTATGACAATAATAGCAGAAAGAAAGGGGGAGGGAATCAATCTATATCAGAGCAAAGTTTTTGAATCCTATAGAAATTAAATTGGTATTAATCCTAACTAGATCATTTTAAATTAAGATGTTAATTGTAATTCCTAGGGCAACCACTGAGAAAAAACTCAAAAAATATAGTAAAAGAAGCAACAAGGGAATGAAAATCTTATACTAGAATATATCTATTTAATTAAAAAAAAGACATTATGGAGGAATAGTGGAATAAAAAAAGACCTAAGATATAAAAAAACATATAACAACATGACAGACATAAATCTTACTTTATCAGTAATTACATTAAACGTAATGGACAAAAATTGTAATGTCTTCTTATGAGATTATGCAAAATGTGACACGTTTAGTTTTTATTATTGTAGTTTTCATGACATTCAAAAAAAATTATAGTGGCTTAGATTTACTTGACTTTTTAAAAACTCTTTATAATGTAAAGTTTCAAACATACACAAAAGTAGAAAGAATAATATAATGACCTCTATATACCTTTATTCAACTACAAAAATGGCTAACTTACGGCTATTCTCATTTCATTTATACTTCCAACCCAGTTTTCCCCACCCTGCAATGGATTTTTTTTAATTAATTTATTTTATTTTTATTTATTTATTTTTGGCTGTGTTGGGTTTTCGTTGCTGTATGCGGCCTTTCTCTAGTTGAGGTGAGCAGGGGCTACTCTTCGTTGCGGTGGACTGGCTTCTCATTGTGGTGGCTTCTCTTGTTGCAGAGCACGGGCTCTAGGTGCTCAGGCTTCAGTAGTTGTGACTTGCAGGTTCTAGAGCACAGACTCAGTAGTTGTGGTGCACAGGCTTAGTTGCTCCACGGCATGTGGAACCTTCCCAGACCAGGGCTTGAACCCATGTCCCCTGTGTTGACAGGTGGATTCTTAACCACTGTGCCACCAGGGAGGCCCCTGCAATGGATTATTATTGAAGCAAATCCCAGATGGCATTTCATCAGAAATGAATAGTAAATAATCCACAGTTTGAGAAAATTAGATGTATTCATAATTATAGAAAAGAGGAAAGATCTATTAGCAGAAGAAAACAGTAACTAAATCTAAGACAATTTTTTAAAGCAATGTTTTAAATTCACTAAAATTTCTAAAGAAATTTTAAAAATATAAACAAAGCTCTTTTCAATGTAGCTTTTATTCCAATCTCTTGTTTTTACCTGTTTCTCCTCTCAGGATTCCATCCTATTTTTGATCTAGTTAGTAAGTTTTTGTCTGAAGATTCACTTATTCTTGTCAAAGAATCATAGTTATTCAAGATTTGTTCCAAGAGTCCTACATCTTCTACAATAGAAAAAATACAGTATCATTTTTCAAGTACTAATTCATTTCTCTTTTATATACTATCTCACATATATTTGTACTAAATTAGTTTCATGTGGTGATGACCTACTCAATTTACAATGTAGACTATACATACATTCATCAATAAAACTAAATATTTATAACTCAAGGAAACTATACCGGTAAAATTTTAGGCCTGAATTTATTTCCATCACAGAAGAAAGGAATTTGAATGAGAAGTAACATCATCACAAAGCCCAGTAAACTGTAACTATTTTTTTTTTTTTTTTTTTTTGCTGTACGCAGGCCTCTCACTGCTGTGGCCCCTCCCGCTGCGGAGCACAGGCTCCGGATGCGCAGGCTCAGCAGCCATGGCCCACGGGCCCAGCCGCTCCGCGGCATGTGGGATCCTCCCGGACTGGGGCACGAACCCGTGTCCCCTGCATCGGCAGGTGGACTCTCAACCACTGCGCCACCAGGGAAGCCCTGTAACTATTTTTATAAACAGTAAAAGGGAGATTTAACTATTTCTTCACAACAACTATTGGTTGAATCTTCCTTTTAGCCTCATCTTTTTTTTTTTTTTTTTTTTTTTTTTTTTTTTTTTATGCGTTACGCGGGCCTCTCACTGTTGTGGCCTCTCCCGTTGCGGAGGACAGGCTCCGGACGCGCAGGCTCAGCGGCCATGGCTCACGGGCCCAGCCGCTCCGCGGCATGTGGGATCCTCCCAGACCGGGGCACGAACCCGCGTCCCCTGCATCGGCAGGCGGACCCCCAACCACTGCGCCACCAGGGAAGCCCTAGCCTCATCTTTAATGAGACTACATAACAAACTTTTTTTTTTTGGTGAGGTTAGTTTATTAATTAAAGATTTTATTATCTTTTAAATTCCTTAAGATTCTTTAAATGTGTCCAAGACAAGACTGGAATGCATTTAAATGACTCCAAAAATGAAAGTTTATATTTAACATTTTTACTTACTTTTACTAGAAAGGCTATATTTTAAGTGTCTATAACAAATTATTATTTCCTGTCACTTATAAAGGTTATTAAAACTTTTTCCAATTGAACACAATAATAAATGTTAAATTTCTCTGAGTTTTAGTATTTAAATTCACACTTAAAAACAATATAAGTAAACATGATAATCAACCTTACCTTCTATAAAGCATTATTTTTTATTTATTAATAACAAATTTTTTTCATTAAAGGTTTAAGTAATAACATGTTGAAGATAGTCAGAATAATTATAAAGGTGTATCTCCAACTCCTTCTACAAAGAATCTAAAGAAGCTTGATTTGCCCAGAAAGTATCATTTAAATACAAATATTAAAAATAGAGAGCCTACTTCAGCTACTACAAGGCACATTAGAGAATTATAAATCATGAGTGTGGAAACCTGTTCCTAATTTGAGATGGGTCTAATAAAAGTAGTGGGTGCTAATTATAATTGCTTTATTACCTGTATGACGTGACATCTCCATATTTTCTTTTTTATCCGTAGGATTTTCCCTCTTTGATATTTTATCATCCTTTGAAACAGGTACAGGAGCAAATCTGCGAGGTGCTGGTGTCTCCAAAGGAGATTTCTGTTTATCAAAATTGGTATCTTCAACCTCTATTGAAGGTGCTTCAATAGAAAATAAAGAAAATAATAAATTTAACTTACTTTTTAAAAAACATTTAAATTGTAATATTACTCTTCCCCATATTTTAAAAATAAAACAAAAATTATATAGGATACTCAAATTATTAACAAATATATAGAAATAAGTTCATCCTCACTAGAATCAGAAGAATACAAACTATAAACACTTTATACTTATACCTAATAAATAAGAAAAAATATGACAATATTCAGTGCTATTCAAGTTGTGGTGAAAAATAGCATAGCCAGATACTGCTCATGGCAATGAAAACTGGTAAGACCATCTGGTGCTAAGTATAGCAAGTCTTAAAATTTTTATATACTTTGTTCTAGAGAGATCCCACTTTAAAGTACAAGATACATTAGACAACAATAAACGGTGAGCGTGGAAACCTGACTTCCAGCTGTAGCCCTGATACTTTCACTCTCAAGCCAGGTGACCTTGAGCAGGCAGTCATAACCTTTCTGGGCTTCATCTTCCTCCCTTTACAACTTTAAAACTGACTCACATCACTTCACAAAAGTTTTGTAAGACCCACTCACTTGGGGGAAACGTAAAGCACCTTGCAAGTATAAGGAACCTTTAACAGGTCTGTGATCCAACAATGTTCTAACAAATCAAATGTCGGGAATATTGTACTACATGGATCTGTATATCATTAAAGGGATAGGCCCTTGATTTTCATTAGTTCATTATTCAAATATCAATAATTTGGAGATACATTTATTGATATAGTTTAAATTCCAAAGGATTAACACAAATAAGCTATGTATTCCTTTGTTTTTATAAAGAGATTTTTAAAATTCCACTAAAAGAGACTTGCATTACTAACTCTTTGAAAATATTTAGAAATAGTTTCTAATTGTACTCAGATGGTTTCTCCCCTGACAGAATCAAGAAAACAGTAAATATCCAGTTTGTCAGAAAGTTGGTGAATTGATGACAAGCATTTTTGGCGCTAGATAAGTAAAATTTTTCTAAATCTATATAGAAGTGCTTCTGACAATTTATGAAAGTTATTAATTAAAACCATTAAGTAGAACATGATCCATAACTTGACTGAACAAGTTTCAAAATAATCTAAAACTTACCTGACCTAAAAAAAAAAAAACCTAATTTTATAAAACAAAGAGTCTCTCACAACCTTGTAAGTAAGTTTTCAGCTTATATACTGCAAAGAACATTCATAGCTGGCATTTTTTATTCATAGAAAACTACATATTTTTACCTTGTTTGGAAGCAAAGGTGTTATGTGAAGATAGATTACTGCTACCAAAATTCAAATGGTCTGGTTTTACAGAATACTTTTCCACTGCTCTAGAAGGGGGCACAGTAACAGGCTGAAAACTACTAGTCTTGAGTGCAGCACTAATGAAGTGAGTCTAGAAAACATAAAATTACTTTGTTAATTTCAAATATCATTTGAAAGAGTTAGATGACAAAATACCTTGAATTTATTAGAAGACTTGAAAACAATCTATTAGATTTAATAAACAATGAAAATACATACATTACATGCAACTATCTACTGCAACAGCAATGCCACTGGAAGCATATAATAGCACTTGGGTTAAGTCTGGCTCTGCCGTGTGGCCCTGATCATTTAATTTATTCTAAACCTCAGTTTCTTCCTTTTCACCTCAGAGATGGCTCAAGAGACACTGAAGCAGGGTAGAAGAGGACCAGGAAAAAGGGACCCTAGCCCTAGACCTCTACTTAAACCAGAGAATTTAAAACCAAAACATCTTATCTTTTATATCGTGGATGGTAAGATTTTATTTTAATTAAAGGTTTAATAACCATTGACAGAAAGCACTCAAATAAAATAGTAGCCACGCATAGTAGCAGCAGTAATTTATGCAGTTACGTATAAATGGAAACTATAGTGACAACACAGTTTTAACACTATTAAAACATCTGAAATGTGTAAGTATCTTAACTAATAAAACTGATTTTAAAAGAGTTTTATGCTAGGCAAAGAAAAACCAAAAAGATTTATAGTTTTACAGAATTCTTAAAAGTGTGTTGAGATCACTCTTCAAAAAGAATTTCATTTCATTAAGCCTTAACTGAACTACTAAAATACTCAAAGTTCAATTTTCTCTGTAGTTATAGGCTTTATAAATAAGATGTCTGAATTAGCAAAGATTCCATTCTTCCAAAATCAGAAAGTTAATAAATTATGCGTTTATTTATGGAAGGATAAATGAATGGCAGGCACCTAGAACTACCTTAAAAAAACTCAGTGTACTTTTCAAATGTGTCATCTCATTCTATCCTGAACCAAAAATATTTTCTAGGTAAAGAAATCAAGGTTCAGAGAAGCAAAGTTACCTGTAGACTGGGGACCAGCACTCTGATAGGCCCACCCCTAGCCTCTCCAGATGACATGCTGCACACTCAATTTTAGTAATGTATGGAGTACTTACTAAAACTTTATTTTATATGCCCATAATCATTCCAATAAAAATAATACCTTAATCCCATGAAAATTTCAAGACAAGCTCTATTAGGAAGTCTTGAAAATAATAGGACATTAGTGTTCACTCTGTGATCTTATATTGAGCTATGATAAGCTTATTTTTATATATTCTTCTGAATGTTATATTTTAATTTTATTTTTAAAAGTTTTTAAACTGCATACTAAGTAGGGAAAAAAAGTAAATTAAAACCAATGCAGGGCTTCCTTGGTGGCATAGTGGTTAAGAATCCGCCTGCAAATGCAGGGGACATGGGTTTGAGCCCTGGTCTGGGAAGATCCCACATGCCATGGAGCAACTAAGCCCATGCGCCACAACTACTGAGTCTGAGCTCTAGAGCCCGCGTGCCACAACTACTGAGCCCACGTGCCACAACTACTGAAGCCCGCGTGCCTAGAGCCTGTGCTCCGCAACAAGAGAAGCCACTGCAATGAGAAGCCTGTGTACCGCAACGGAGAGTAGCCCCAGCTCGCCTCAACTAGAGAAAGCCCGCGCCCAGCAACGAAAACCCAACACAGCCAAAATTAAATAAATAAAATAAATAAATTTATTTTAAAAAAAACCAATGCATTTACGATGCTGGTCATTCACTCATTCAAAAAGAAAGTATACTGAGTACCTGAGTGCTGGGTAGTATCCCAGGACTTAGAAATTCCAAAATAAATAAGAAACTATACTATCAGCTCTCTGTGAGGATAATTCTTCTTTTTATAATAGCCCAGTGCCTCATATTCAAAAGGCATAAGAATGTTCATTCTTTTTAATTAAGTAAATGTAGAAGCAAATAAGTATACTAGGTGGTTCTCATCCAAGGGTGTACAACAGAATCATTAGAGAGCTTTCAAGGATCCCCAGACCCCATCTGAGACCTGCTGTCTCAGACCTTCTGAGAGGTACAAGCACGTGTATATTTATAAAGCTCTCCAAGTGAGTCTGATGCACATTCCCAGGCTAAGAGACACTGATGTAAACAAAAAACTGCAACGCAATAAATGCCCTTTAAAAACGCCGTCAACGGAAATACCACAAAAGAAGGAAAAGCCAACTACAAGGAGAGGTCTCACAGAGCTAGAACTAGAACATGCAGAGTTACCCCATAGAGGAAAAGAATTCTGAACAAAAGCAAGTCATTATTTAAGAACTGAAACTGTTACAATCTCCTGAGCTATTGCAATAATCAATGAATATTAGCTTAGAGATCCACGTGATAAAAGGTCATGGAATGTGTAATCCCTTTATTACCTGAATATCTATTTGTTGTTGCTGCAGTTTTTCAAGATGCCTAATGTACTGCTCCATAAACACATTCATTTGCTTTCCATGATCACGGCAGTGTAGTTTCTCATGTTTATTCTGAATGGTTGTCTGCTGCTCTGTAACGCGTTGCAGCTGTTTATCAGTCTCCTGTAACTTATTGAGTAATTCTGTAACAGTATTGACCTTTGATTCCAACTCACTCTGCACCTAAAACAGTAAAAATATCCAAAGATATCAAAAATATGCTCAATTACTAGAAAGATTATATAAAGTGATTGGTATTGAGAAATTATCAAACCAGAGCTTTTGCCCTCTAAATTTCTGATGATTTTATGCCTTTATTTTTAGAATCACAGAAATAAAAGGCAGAAGATAGTTATCCTTAAGTAGATCTTTTCTCTCATAAAAAATAACAAATTTGTCACATTTTTTATTTAAGTGGAAATTAAATAGTGGAAATTAAAAATACTTAAATGGAAATTAAAAAGAAGGAAATAGCAAAACAAAGTAGCTTTCGATACTTCACTAATCTGAGGCTGAGTTAGGTCAGCAGTCTTGGCTCTCCCCCTATTGGCTCTAAGACCTTATTGCTGACTCTGACCTGTTTCTCATTTTTCCCATTTACAAACTGAGGGGTTTGGCATAGATGGTCTGTACGGTCCCTTCTAGCTCTAAAATAAGGATGACCAAACATCCCAGGTACCCAGAACTGAGGGGTTCCCAAGATGAGATTTTTCAGTGCTAGAACTAAGAAAGTCCAGGATTTTCTAGAACTAACACAGGGATGAAAGGTAAATCTCACAACTTCTGAGAAATAATTCACAACTACAGACAGCAATATCCCTAGCCAATGGCTGGACACAACAATTACAGAATCAGTTTCTAATAGACATTTTTACATTTTACAAAGTAGTAATGACTATCTGGGAAGAAACAGATATACTTTTATCAGTGGAGCTGCTGTTGCAATGGCGGCAGCAGTTGCTGCGGCCACAGTTGCAGCTGAATCAATTCCACTGGGTGAAGTTCTATTCTCCTGAATAATAGGGTCCTTTTCTGCGCTGGCATCTTCTAAAAGCTGTACCTTTACCTCCTTAAAGACAGGCATGCTTTGAGCTCTGTAAATAAAAAAGGAATAAAATCTATTCAGTAACCTCTACTGAACCATTAGAAGAAATACCTACAAGTGGTAATCTGCTGCAGGTGAGTTTTCTTGATTTTTTAAGTTAAATCCCTATTTTTCACTATCAGCATCTTATCAGTCATTTGGTTAATGAAATCTATTAAGGCTCAGGTCACTACACACTAAAGAAATAAAAAGGTAATTCCTTGAAGGCACTGATATTTCAGAAAATATGACTTATGCATGTGGAAAAGACATGGGCACAATTACAATGATTTATAGTCAAGAAGTACAAATTTAAAACATGCAGAAAAGGCTCTAAGAATTTAGGTATCAAGTTTTACTCCCAAAGTAAGACAACCCAAGAGGGATCGTTAAAACTGCTGAAAATAATTTTTTAAATTCTAACTCATTCAGATTTAATAAATGTCACCTAGTTTATTAAAATGGGCACAAAATACACTACTAAGCAGTCTGGATTAAAAATGAGTCCAGAAAATAGATACATATTCACAGTAAGGCATTTAACTAAACACCTAAAAAAAAAAAAAAAAAAAAAGACTGGTGAATTTTGTGCTGTGTTTGGCCTAAAAGAAATCAATGAAAGAAAACACTGACAAAACTGAAGACTCCCTAAGGTAAGTCTAAGTAAAATCAACAGGAATGAGCTCCATCTCCAGCTGCTGAATTTCCACCCTTTGATTTTTCTTTTTATTTTTTTGCGGTACGCAGGCCTCTCACTGTTGCGCCCTCTCCAGTTGTGGAGCACAGGCTCCAGACGCGCAGGCTCAGCGGCCATGGCTCACGGGCCCAGCCGCTCCGCAGCATGTGGGATCTTCACGGACCGGGGCACGAACCCGTGTCCCCCACATTGGCAGGCAGACCCCCAACCACTGCGCCACCAGGGAAGAGCCCCATCCTTTGATTTTTGAAGAAGGCCACAGAGCTCTTAAACTTACTCCTCACTGATGTTGCCTCATTTCTATTAAGAGCATCATTTTTCTCTCATTCTCAAAATTTTGAAGTTAACTTCTCTATCCTCGTTTACCTTCTCATGCCCAACTGAGTCATCAGGTTTTGTCAATTATTTCATCACAATTGCAGGACTAGTGTCATGGAATTATGGAGGTAGGGGGAACCCAGTAGCCCATCTTTCCTAATTTTCACATCAAGAAACTGAGGTCCATAGAGGTAACGGGATTTACTTGATCACGTCACAGAACTAGTAAGCAGCTGAGTTAGGACCAGTTCCCAGAGATCGTCCCATAACACCAAGCTTTCTCTCTCAAACAGCACTTCTCCCTTCAGACTTCTGCTCTAGTACAAACCATCATCTCTGGCCAACTTTTTCATTCTTCCCATTTCTAATTGCTTAAAAACTTTCCACACACATTTTCCCACCATTCAAAAATCTAAAATCATTCCTTATAGGCAACTGAATAGGCTACTTTCCTGTTTGGCCTTCCACACACTCCATTCTCTGGCCCTGCCCTATACATACTGCACTTTTCCTCCCAAAACCACCTCTTCCTGAGTCACACTGCTCTCACTGACTACGCCATGCCACTCCCACAGCTGACTCCATGCTTTTTCTCACTCTCTCAACCTTCTTCACCTAACTTACTCTATCCTTCTAAAGATACAACAAAAGCCTTACCTTTTTCAATAAGCCTGCTCTCATAACATTTCCTCTTGATCTTTCCATTCATTAATTACTTTTGCATTTACTTCCTATACCACACAACTGAGGCTTGACAGTCAGCCATCCTATGGTTTAAATGTCTGTACAGAACAGTTTAACAATGTATTGAATGTTTCCTCTCACAGCTCTTATCATGCATTCCTCCATATATCTACCTATTCTCTCCCCAGCCAAGCTCTAAGCAACCTGGGGTGGGGGGCCGGGGACTTCTTTTATACCAAACAGCAACTAAGAAAGAGCACATAGTAGGTGCTCAATATATATTTAGCTGACTGAGTGGTGTACTAAGAAAATGTAATTCAGATAATCTGTATCTTTTAGAATTTCTGTCTGAAGTCTGAATGTGATTTACCCTTTAAGATCTTTCATTCTACTTTAATACATTAAATTGACCAACAAGAAAAATAATATTATAAGGCTAGACATCAACTTCTTTATAGGCTTTAAAATTTTATTTTTTCCAATTATCAAATTAATAAATGCTCAATGCAGCAAATGAGCTTCTAAGTGTAAAGAACTAGAAAAAATGCACCTAACTCTCCCATTCAGAAGAAACTGTTTCCTTCTAGTCTTTTTCTAGAACTTTCTTTATTCCTAAATCCTCTGAATCTGGCATCTATCCCAATGCTACACTGAAACTGCTCTTACCAAGGCCATTAATACCTCGCCTTGCTCAATTCAATGGACACTTTTCAGTCCTTATCTTTCTTTACCTCTGAGCAGCTATCAAACTTAGAACCTCATTTCCCTTGGTTTTGTTAAGACCATACTCTCTTACACCTCTGGATAAACTTTCTGAGTAACAATTTAGAAGCCACATTGCTTTCTTTGCACACCTCTTAAAGGTTTGGTTTTCTCAGAGCCCTACCCTATGCCATCTCTTTTCACTCTCACACTCCCGCCGAGTCACTTCAATCACTTCCAGAGCTTAGACTACTATCTACATACAGATGACTTATGGATTTCTAGCTTAGACCCCTTTTGTAAATTTGACCTTTATATTCAATTTCCTATCAGACATTTTTCACCTGGATGTCTCATAGGTACCTCAAACCCCTGCTTACGTCTAAAATGAAATTTATTCCCCCAAGGCTTCCATTTCTTAATGAATACTACCACTGACTATGCATTTATACAAGCTAAAAATCTAGGATCCATCCTTAGCTCCTTCCTCACTCTCACATCTAAGCAGCAATTCCTGTCAATTCTATCTCCAGATCATCTTCCAAACCTGTGTACTCCTCTACAGCCCAGCATGATTCCCACCCTCACATTCCACCACTCCCCAATGTACTCAGGACCAATCTAATTCATCTCTTTAGAAGATTCCTGAAAAATTCATAGTCAACTGGTTTCCTGGACTCCAGTCCAGTCCTCTTCCAATCCATTTTTTCATAACTACCTGAGTGAGCCTTTTAAGAAAAATACATCATACTTTAAAACTTTTAAATGATTTGCTGTTTCTCTTTAAGTCCAAACTTCTTTAAAGTAGTTTATAACCTCACCCCTTGCTTACCTCTCCAGCCACATGTAAGGACATTCTACCCTTGTTCTAGACACTCTGGACAGACTCTTCATTCCTCAAAGGCTCCAGCTGATTACCTTTTATCACAGCTTTACAGCATATTATAGTAGCAAATAGGGCAGATTTACCATCATTCCATTTCTGTTTCTCCAAAATTAGCTATTCTCAACTGTGTGCATTCTACATGTATGTATTCTTAACAGTATGTGTATATATTCTCAATTTGTGTGTCCTTCCAAGTAAATTTTAGAATCACTTTGCCAAATTCCATCCACCATTCTCAAAAAAAAAAAAATTCAAGTGACACTGACTACAGCAAACTCTCTCTTAACCCAGTATGAGAGTCATTTTATACTTCTGACTCAATTATTATTCTCTACATTGCAATGACCTTCTCAGAGGCCCTTTCTAGTTTTTTTGTTTTTTGCTTTTTAAAAAAAATTCTGTTCATCCATCCTGAAATGGGGAGAGATCTACTGTGAACAGATAAGAGGAGTAGTGTTCAGTTACCTCTCACTGTCCACTTGTATATAAACAACTTATCCCTCTCAGATCTGAGAGTTCTGACTTGAAGGCAAGTTGATAATGTCTCCATTACAGTTGCAAGCAGCCACTTCCACCTGGGGTCAGCTGGATGGAAATGGTAATCACTTTCTCTCCAAATGAGTCATATGTAGTCTGCAATTTTTAGTTCAAGTATAGAATTTGGGAGACTGCACTACTCCCTCATGCCCTTACTTTTGCCTTTTCTTACGTATTTACAAATCCCAGAATGCAATTTACCATCCAAATTCTCCTCCTAACCACCATATCACATATTGGGAACTGGAGGCTGATCAAATGTAAAAAGGAAAAGCACCATTAAGCAAAACAACCAGTTGTGAAACTCTGGCTGGCTCAGATCACACCCTTGTAGTTTGGAGGTAATATTTATTTCATTAGTGTTTCCCAGAGTATAATATGTATACCATGGATAACTATAGGTGAAAAAGAATAAACTTTATTTTAATAGTTATATACTTATTTTCATTGTATTATTAGAAATACCAACTTTCCACTTATAGAAGTAATCTAAAATTTCCTTTTTGAATAAAATGAGAGTTCAAAAGTAAGTAAACATTTTTCCTATTTTCTAAGGGGCGTCCCAGGCTGCTCTGGTTTAGGAGTAGAATGCATTTAGCCTAAGAATATGTATCTCATTCCACTGCCACTAATGATAAAAAAAAAAAATTCCTCCAGTGTTATATTCTTTCATGTTTAGCATGGTGCTGTTGTCAGAGTTGGTTCTGTATTTCACTGGCATTAAAGATAAAGTTGGGAGGAAGCATTTGAATAGAGTAGTAGCCACATTCCCCTTCACTCCATCCAGACGCTAAGCTTGTCCCTTTCTCAAATCTTAACCAGAAAAAGTCTAAATGTCCTTTGATAGTAAGTAGTAAGTATTATATATTTGGAACTACTTGACTACTGCTATAAGCAGTATAGTGAGGTGACTAAGAGAGGACTCTAAAGACAGACTACCGGGGTTTGAATCCCAGCCCAGTGAATACTTGCTAAATGACTTTGGGAAAATCAATCCTTCTCTGCCTCAGTTTCCTTATCTATAAAATGGGGACTCTGTAAAATTGGGATAGTAATGGAATCTATTTCATTGGATTTTGAGAGAATTCAATGAGTTAATGCACATAAAATGCTTAGGACAATACATCTTCAATAATAATAATAATAATTGTTAACAGCCACTGAGTATTTTACACATGCCCAGCACCATGAAAAATGCTTTATATATATTATCACATATATATATTTCACACTTTAAAAAAAAATACTTTTTCCTAGGTGCAAAGTATAAATAAAGCTGATTTTAGAGAACCATATAGAAACACAAGAAATGGCCCACCTATTTTCTGTAAATGAAACTTACTTTTGTTTTAAAACTGCTCTTAGAGCATCTTTCTGTCCCATAGTGTACTGAGAAATAAAGATGTCATTTGCTGCAAAATCAAAACACAAAAATATACTTTAGATTCCTGAAAATTTATTAAATTTTGATAAGCTACTCAAAAAACTTTTTTAACTAAAAAAAATGTTTGGGGATTCAGCAATATGATCTTTCAATTTAAAAAGGTAAGGAACAAATTAAATGACTGAGTAATAATAGTTATAACCCTAGACTGTAGAAAAAAATTGTGTAAAAACACCTGGGGCCAAATTAGAGACATTTGTTCAAACTCTAACAATAAAACTGCTTAGATGAAAATAAAACCAACTACTTTTTAACTGTCATTAAATAAATTTTTTCAATGCATATTTTAATCTATTATCTTACCAAAGACTAAACAAAACTTGAATTCAGCATGTATAAACAGGTATCAAATACCAAACCTATGCAATACGTTGGCAATAATAAAAGTACCCTTACCATTACAAACCTTTTTCTGGACTTTAGAGATTCCATTAGTAGCTTAATTAGGAAGGAAAAACTAATTAAAAATGAAAATAGTAAGAAAAAACTATAAGGCTGTTTAGTGAATATCTAAAAAGAAAAATCAATGAATGTCTAAAAATCTAAAATTCTATCCTTACCAAGGAAATTCTTACATGTTACAACATAAATGAACCATGAAGACATACTAAGTGAAATAAGTCAGTCACCAAAGGACAAAACTGTATGATTCCATATATATGAGGTATAGTGGAATTTATAGAGACAGAAAGTAGAATGGTGGGAGGGGGAATAGAGTTAGTATTCGATGAGTACAGAGTTTCAGTTGGGGAAGATGAAAAGTTCTGGAGATGGACGGTGGTGATGGCTGCACAATATGAATATACCTAATGCTACAGAACTGTACACTTAAAAATGGTAAAAATGGTAAATTTTATGTTATGTATGTTTTACCAAAAAAAATCAAATATATCCTTTTACCTTTTTGTCTGTTGTTCTCTTCTGTTTTATCCAAAGGCAACACTTGCACTGCAACATCTTTAGAAAAATCCTTTAAGATATGAAAGGAAGAAATGAAAGGCTAAATAAACTTTGTGATTTATTATTTATCAATTACCACCTACTAGCCATGTGACTACTGTGCCTTGGGAGGGCAGGACTGTGTGTTTTTTATGCTTAATTCCCAGCACCACCATAATGCTTAGGTACCTTGAAGCTACTCAAAGATTTGTTGAATGAGTAATGAGCTGTCATCAAGTGAACGAATGGGTAAGTGAACAAGCAAGCAACTGTGACCTTGAAGTTCAGATTCAAATCCTGACTTGGTACTCTCAGCAGAGCAACTTATGTAACATCTCAGTGGCTATAGTTAAATGTGAAAATGTGATTCACTGTGAGTCAAATGAAGTTCGTAAGGATGGTCAACGCATGGCACAATATCACAAATTAATCACAGTATTCTTTGTCACTAAGTTATAATGTGGTCTCAGAAGACTTCACTATATAAGTGACACCTACTGGCAAATAGCTTTCTGCTCACATGTGTAACCCTAGACTTCGTTTCTAAGATTCTATTCAGTGCTAAGACACCATGACTTTTTAAGTACTAGGTTCAGTCAACATTGCTTCATCTTCCTTACACACACATTTTTTTCCCTGCTAAATCATTAAAGGGAAAAGAGAAAATCATAAAAGAAAACTGATCCAAGCTATCTGCTGATAACAGGTGTTAACTTCCTAAAAATAGCCAATGAGGCTAACAATACAGTAGAATGTATCTGGGAAATTAATGTAAAGAACTCCCACAAATCCCTTAGAAAAAGCACAGCACATAAATATGTAATTCACAAAAGAGTAAATACAGGTGGCAATATAAATGAAAAAAATTTCCCCTCCACTAATAATAAAAGAAATAGAAAATAAAACAATGAGATGCCTTTTTCACCTATCAAAATGGCAGGGGTTTTTTTGGTTTAATTTTAATGCTTCGTATAAATAAAGACGGGGGGAAATAACTCCACTAACTCTTACTCATGACCTTGCTGGAGAATATATATTGATATAGTATTTCTGGAGGCAATTTAGAAACATTGCAAAAAAACATGCATAATCTTTTATCTAATAATTTTACACCTAGAAATTAATACAAGGAAATGAGTTAGGATATATACCAGACTGTTCATCACCTGGTTGTTTATATTATAAAAAACAAGGGGGAAAAAACCTTAATGTCAAATGACAGGAATATGAACAAATAAACTTTGGTACATACATACACTTAAATTCTGTGAACCCATTATTAAAAGTTCCTAGGAAAGGGCTTCCCTGGTGGCTCAGTGGTTGAGAGTCCGCCTGCTGATGCAGGGGACACAGGTTCGTGCCCCGGTCCGGGAAGATCCCACATGCCGCGGAGCGGCTGGGCCTGTGAGCCATGGCCGCTGAGCCTGCGCGTCCGGAGCCTGTGCTCCACGGCAGAAGAGGCCGCGGCGGTGAGAGGCCCGCGTACCGCAAAAAAAAAAAGAAAAAAAAAAAGAAAAAAGAGTACACAAAAGGCTTCAGCATAGTTTGAATGATATGTAATTCACACCTCACTTTTTTTTATTATGTTGTTACGGCTGCTTTACCTTTACCTTACAGTTTGTAAAAACATTTCTTTGGTAAATGAAATTTAAATAAAAACAAGGTCTGTTGCTAGTCCAACAAAATTTTAAAAACCATTATTTGCCAATACTTAAAATTTTAACATGAGCATAATTAAGAATTCTTTTGCTTACACTTTCTGACACAGTGGGATTTTCTAATGGAGGCTGTTGATAATTTCTGGCAGAAGTTAAGTCTGATGAACCTAACAAAATTAAGGAATCAATTTTAGTGATTTTTAAATCAGAATGTTACCTTTTGAAACTGTACAAACATAATTCAAGAACTATAAACTCCATATTAATGCAATTAATTAAATTGGAAGCCACTCTTCATGCAAAAATCTTAAAATGTACTTAAATATATCCTGATGAAGGTTTTTACATCTGATATTTTGGAAAATAAGGGCTCAGAACTGACAATCTAATGAGATAAGTATAAAATGTTATAAAATATATCATTACACTATTGGATTTGGACAAACTATGGGTACAATCATTTGTCAGGAATAAAACATGTGCATGATATAAAAGCCTGATTTAACAGCAGGCCTATGTTATGCTGTACCCCTCAAAAGCAGCACTATAAAAGCTGCTTTATTTATTCTTTTGTTTTTTGCGCTTATATTCATTAATTTAATTACCAGTGAAGTGGGTAAAACGTATGCTATCTTCACTTTCAGGGAGCTCCAGACAAGTGAATTGGGACATGGAAGCCATCAAAATGCAGAAATTGTGCTTTTCTACTATCCAAACAGAAGGTAAAAAGCCAGCACTACTGATGAAAAGTAAGCACATCACACTAGTTGAGTGTGTCCATCTCAGTTGTGGACAAGAACAGTGTGCCAAAAACACGCAAAGAAAAAACAAAATACAAAATGCTTTATTCATTCTATCTATTCAGTATTATTCGATGTAGACTGTGGGTGCCTGGCCATTTTCCCAGGAAAAGGGGTCACTTTTCAAACGCCTGTACAAACTAGACATATATTTAGGAATTTAATCATCAAAAGTCCTCTAAATTTTGAAACACAAAAAACGAAATGAAAATAAAGACTAAAGATTTACAGAAGTGAAAACTGGTTGAAACTATTCGGAATCACATACCACATAACGTTCCATTCAAGCTCTTCCCAGTTCTAACAGGAAGACGTTTATTTGCAGACAACGCTGGAGGAACACGGGACAACTCATCTTTCAGCAAAGGCAAATTATCTCCCTGATTTGGAGAAATTACCTCACGAAGTCTCCTCGCTGGTATTTTAACCTTTTTTTTCTTTTCCAGGCTAAACTCAGAGCCTTTCATATTACTGGTAACAAAACTAGTCCCACAATTATGAACAGAATTTTCTTCTGGGTCCATAAAACTTCAGAACAAAATTTTCACCGCTTTGAGGATTTCGGGGGGGCAGGGGTAAGGGAGAAGAAATAAAGTGGGAGTATGATAAAGAAAACGTGAATTTCAAGTGATTTTGAAACATGCAGTCATCAACTTTTAAATAAAACGTCAGACTATGCACAAAGCTAGAAATTTCAATTTGGTATTTAATCCAGGATTAGAGACGACTAGAACATATTTACCCATTAATCCCACTCAGTCTATTAATGCACCATGCCAATGAATCTGAAAGTGAGGATGACAAGAGAATGACCGCATTAGCAATAATAATAACAGAGCACTCCCCAACCGTAGAGATGGCAGTGCAAAACCAACCAGATGTGGAGGCGGAGTTAAAATTTGAGAAGAGGGAGTCAAGCAGGTAAAACCGAAATGCTATTTTTTTCAAAATCACCCACATAAGAAGCTTAATAGCTTTCTTCAGCCAAAGAGTCTTACACACCCCTCCAGAAGCAACCATCAGACACCTAAATTCACCCCTCTGCGTCTTCCGAACCCTCGGCAACAGCGGAGTCACGGGTCTAAGCTGACAACAGCTTCAGTTAGCCGCGGGTCAACACCTACTTCCCTTTAAACCCGCCCTTCAGACACAACACGCATGCGCGCCATGAAATCGTCCAACCAAAAAGCTAAACGCTCTCCGGTGCTCTTCCATCCCTCTCCGGGTGGAAACAAACTCCCAACATAAAAGGCTTAAAACGGGTGTGAATTTTTTGTTTTATTAAAGGCAGTACATTGCCCCACAAGACTTACAACATTGAATAACACTCGGGAGTTTCATCCAAGACCTGAAGAGCTCCCAACGTAGATGACAATACCAATTTTATTAGGGACTGTTTACAGGGTAGCTCCCGCAGACCGTTAGGGACGCGAGATTAAGTAAATTAGTTTTACAAAAAGTTTCGACAGATTCGTGTTGATATTGAAGAGAAAGTCAGAAATACCTTCGTCTAAGCAGACAATCAAAAAATCAATTTTCAGGGGATTTTAAAAATTCGTTTCTGATATCGGCTTTTTTCCTCTAGAGTTTCCGGCGTTATAACGAATCGGTGAAGTAGGGTATAAGAGCTATTTGACATCGCCATTCCCACGTGTTCTCCTTCCATCCAGCGGCTGCGGCGCCCGCCCTGACCCAGATCCTCCGCCCCCAGACTCGACGGGTAGCGGAGCCCCACAGCCTCCTACTGGTGTCGGATGCGAGAGTCTATTCTTAAGTATGGTCTCTTTTCTCTGTCCCACAGAATCCCGGGTTTTCCAGGCGGGGGGCTGCAAGCCACGCTCGGGAAAGGTGGCAGGGTCCTCTTAAGGAGGCCGCCGCGGTTACCTGGGGCTATGGGGGCTGCGGAGCCGGGCAACGCGTCCCCAGAGCGGGTTTGGGACCTGCCTCAGAACGTGTCATCACTGTGGCGAGGGTCGAATACGAGGCTCTGAGCCACCTTCACCCAAGTTTGGGGAGTCGGGGTCTTGTTTTGGGACAGTGAGTTAGACTGTAAGGCATCCACCTTGTGACCTTGAGCTGAACCCTCCTTTAACTGAAAAATTCTCTCTAGACAGAAGACCAGGGCCAACACCCTTATCTGATTTGCTGATTTCGAGGATGCATTACTTAAACGTTTCCCTTTACGCATTACTAAAAGATTAATCAAAGCAAAAAATGTAATCTGATGTAAACGTTAAATAACAAATTTTTATTTTTACATCTCAGCTGTCTACTTTGATAGAAGAAATCCTAGAATTAAAAGAGACCTTAAGGGCTCAGCTTTAGAGAACCTTTTAAATCTTGATAAGTTTCTGTATTTCAGTTACATTTCCTTCATTACCAGGCTTTTAGGCAGTATCTGTTCACAATTTGTTTTATAATTTATGTAAATTAAAAGATATAATGTACAGTGTCAGAGCTGTAAGAGACTTTTGAGATGATTTATCTCCCTTATTTTCTAGGTGAAACTTAGATGTAAAAGAAAAGTGACCTTTCCCCTCTAAGGTGTGCTCGTAGGTGTAGAAACTCATTAAAAATGTGACTTGTTTTGGATCTTACAACCCTTTAATCAGAGCTGGGATTAAAACCCAAGTAATCTTGCCCCCGTCTAGTCCAGTGCTCATAGGCTCATCCTTTAAGGCCTTGAAGCCATCCTTTAAACCCAAAAGGAGTATGCAGTGATCTTTCAAGAGAATGTTTTGCTCTGATTAAGTTAGGGTTGCCAGTTAATCAGGCACAATTTCCTAAAGCTGCTGCAAATGATCTAAAGTAAAGGGACATGTGGTAGAGTCCTATTTTATGTCAGTCTAGCAAGTTAGTTCAGATCAGTTTAGACATCTGACCTATCAAAGAACAGATAGCCCAGGAACAAAAAACATGGCTCACAGGATTGTTCTTTCATTTTTTTTGTTGTTAACACTTTTACTTACTTGCTTTCTCTTTCCCACTCTCATATCTCTATATATACATATATAGAGAGATATACAGGTTTTTTTTTGTTGAACCACTTACAAGTTGCAGACATCATGACCTTTAACCCTTATTTCTTCAGCATGTATCTCCTTAAGAACATACTATTACATAGCCACAATATGACTATCACACCTAAGATAATATATTCAAATTTCTCCAATTATCCCCAAAAGTCTTTATTTTAAAACTCAAAAATGGTTTTTGAGTTCCAAAGTTCACAACTGTTTAGTTATCTTAATTCTTTAGTCATATGCTAGAACAGCCCTTTCTACTCCTTTTCTTTATGACTTTTTTAGAAGAGACCAGTCTAGTCATCTTACACGTAGTCCCAAATTGTGGCTGTTTCCTAATTATTCCCTCATAATCAATCACATAAAACATTTTTGGCCAGAATAGCACATAGGTGGTACCACACGGGTTAAGGTGGTGATTGGCAGATCTTCCCAATGTAAGGGACAGTTTTCTTTTTGTGATAAGTAACTTGTGGAGATGCTTTGATACAATGCATATATCCTGTTCCCCAACCTATCACCCAGTAGTTTTATCATCCATTCATGATCCTTGCCTGAATCACAAGATTACCAATTACCAGTACCAGCCATGCTGCGGCCAGGATCAGTTATAGTGATAGCGGCCAAGGACATCAGAAGAATCACTTATTGTAAACTAAGTTTGAACAGAATTAGAAATTTGGCTCCAGACCTGGTAGAAATCTGCATATGATTCTAAAGACTAAATTGGAGGGTATCTTCCACCACATCCTGATTAGTTATATTATTTTTTTAATACTCAGAAATTTCTGGGAATTGTTTGTCCTGTGTGTTCACCTGAACATACATATTACATGGCAAAACAGGATATTAAGTATTTTTTAATACATAATAACACATATGCTAAATAACTGTAACCTCAGAACAGACTGAGGAAACTAATTTCACTTATTGAAAAGGAAAAGGTTTTTCAAAAAATCACTTAGCCAGCAGAAGTTTAGATTTCATCAAACAGACTTAGAGCTTGAAGGGGCCTCAGCAGTCATACTGTAATCCCCTCATTTTTCAGGTGAGAAATCAGGCCTCACTGGAGACATTCAACCAAAGGTTGGACAACTACTTTTCCAGAACAGAAAGGAAACTCATGCATCAGAAAAGGTTTGAGCTTGATGACTAACAATTCTCTTAAGTTCCCTGGTTTTATGATACATTTTGTTTGACACAAAAATTACTTAGCATTGCTGTAATCATTCCTAAGGCCCAAGCCAGAGATGCTAGAACTCTCTATCCCTTCCCTCCCTCTTCAGGTTTCAGGGATATAACCAGAAGGTATCCCCTGATTGGATATTTGCCTCTCTAGTAACAAACATTTGCTTGTAATATCTGGTAATTAGGACCTAATAAAAGGGCAGCCACATTGCTTCTACCGCTTCTCACTATCAGGTGGTTTGTATGGCTGTTGGACTTTGTCAGTCAACATAACTAATGATTAAATAACTGCAAGATAGAATGCTGGAAGACTCAGAAGACACAAACTAGCAAGTAAATTTGAAAATCATCTATTCACTCAACCGTCTCCAGTATTTTCTAGGAACAACTGCCTTCACTTAGGTATAAAAAAAAAGACAATATCAAAAAAAATTCATACAAACAACAATTTGGGGGTGCTCCTCATCTATATCTCTTCAAAGACTTCCCAATAACAGTCCATCATTTGTCACTATGAGTTGTATACCAATAGGGAAAGTGAGGTAGAGTCAGCAGTGTTACACAACATTTAAAGATTTCATACTTTCTGCCTCTCTGACCTCTGCTTGAAAAAGTCATATTATATGTGAATTTAACCTGAAGAAATACTAGGATAGGAACAGGAAAAAGAAGCTGATTTTGGCATTATAATTAGCAAACATGAACAGGTCTTTGGATAACCTTTTGTGCTTTCAGCTAGAGGCCTGCTGGTAAACCAGGTTCCTTTAATTCCTGTTTTATTGCTCTTGTTTGTTTTTTTTTTTTAAGTTCCCACAAAGTTTTCTTTTAACACCTAACCACAAAAGTTATCTTACCAGTTCTTGGATCTTTTCAGGCTGTTTTCTGAGTAGGAAGCCAAAAGAACTCTAGTTCTGAACGTTTGCTAACATTTACCACAATGCACACTGTACCTTGTTCTTTGGCAGGGATTAGAAAGCTGGGCAACCTCAAACTTTTTGAGATTATTGTAGATTCACATGCAGTTGTAAGAAAAATAGAGCTCCCTTGTGTCATTTACCTAGCTTTCCACAATGGTAACACCTTACAAACTGTAGTACAATATCACAACCAGGATATTGATGTTATTACAGTCAGAGTACATGACATTTCCATTTCAAAAGTCATGTTGCCTTTTTAAAGTAACACCTATTTTCCTCCTCCCCTACCCCTCCTCGACCCCTGGCAACCACTACTAAGTTCCCCATTTCTGTAACTTTGTCATTACAAGAATGTGATATAAATGGAATCATACAGTATATAACCTTGTGGGATTGGCTTTTTCACTCAGCATAGTCCTCTAGAGTTTCATCCAGGCTGTTGTGTGTATCAGTACCTCATTCCTTTTATTGCTGAGTAGTATTCTGTGGTGTGGGTGTACCGGTTTGTTTAATCATTCACCTGTTGAAGAACATCTGGATTGCTTCCAGTTTTTGACTGTTATGAATAAAGTGTATATAAACATTCATGTACAGGTTTTTGTGTGAACATAAGTTTTCATTTTTCTGTGAAAAATGCCCAGGAATGCAATTGCTGCGTGACACGATAGTTGTACATTTAGGTTTTAACATAGTGCCAAACTGTTTACCACAGTGGCTATATGATTTCACATTACCACTAGGGAATATCTGAGTGATCCAGTTTTTCCTCATTTTCACCAGCGTTTGGGGGTGTCACTATATTTTTTTAATTCAGCCATTCTGACAGGTGTGTAATGCTATATATCATGGTTTTAATTTGTTTCCCTAACGGCTAACAATGTTGAGTATCTTTTCATGTGCCTATTCGCCATCTATATCTTTTTGGTGAGGTGTCTTTTGCCCATTTTCTAATTGCATTATTTGTGTTTTTACTATAGAGTTTGCAGACTTCTTTATGTTGTCTAGTTATTAGTTCTTTATCACATATGTAGACTTAGACTTCATGTGAAGTCTAAGAATTCTTTGCCCTAAAGCCCGAAGATTTTCTCCTATTTTTCTAAAAGTTTTAATGGGTTTTATGTTCTATATTTAAGTCCCAGATCCATTCTGAGATAATTTTTGTATAAAGTGAAAGACTTACGTTGAGGTTAAATTTTTTGCCTATGGATGTACAGTTGTACCAGCACCACTTGTTGTAAAGGCTACCTTCACTTAACTGGTTTTGCATCTTTACCAAAAATCAGTTGGGCATATTTGTGTTATTATTTCTGGGTTCTCTATCCTGTTTCATGGATCTATGTGTCGGCTTTTCCACCAAAATCACACAATACTGATTACTGTAGCTATGTAATAAGTCTTGAAATCAGGTAGGCTGATTCCTCCCACTTTATTAGTCTTTTTTTGAATTGTTCAAGTCCATTTGCTTTCCAGATAAATTTAAAAATAATCTTGTCTATATTTATAATAAATGTTACTGGGACCTTGATAGGAATTGCATTAAGCCTGTATATCAATTTTGGGAAAATTTACATCATTACTATGCTGAGTTTTACAATCCATGAACACAATGTGTCTTTCCATTTATTTAAGTCTTTGATTTCTTTCATCAGCATTTTGTAGTTTTCAGCATGCCTTGTTAGATTTACCTGTACATGCCTTGTTAGATTTACCCATAAATCTTTTTTTTTGAGTGATTATAAATGGTATTGTATTTTTAATTTCAGTAACACTGAAAATTACAGTTTTTACAACTGATTTTTGCCATGTTTATCTTGTATACTGTGATCTTGCTGACTTGCTGAACTATCTTGTTCTCGGGTTTCTTTGTAGATTCTTTGCGATTTTCTGTGTTCACATTCATGTCATCTTCAAAGAGGGACAGTTTTATTTTCTTCCTTTACAATTTATATGTCTTATTTCTTTTTCTTGAGTTACTGCACTGGGTAGAACTTCCAGCAGTATATTCAGTAAGAGTAGTAAGGGCAGACATCTGGCTTTGCTCACTGTCTTATGGGAAAGTGTTCAGTCTTTCACCATGAACTGTGTAGTACAGGGTGTAGGATGTTTTTGTAGGTGTACATTACCAAGTTGAAGAAGTTCCCCTGTCTTCCTAATCTTCAGTTTTTAACATGAATGGGTACTGACTTTGTCAAATGCTTTTTCTGCATCAATTGATATGATCATGACTTATTTTTTCATCTATTAATATGGTGGATAATAGATTTTTAAATATTGAATTAGCCTTGCATCTCTAGAATAAATCCTACTTATTAGAGGTGTGTATTTTTTTTAATATATTACTGAACTATATTTGCTATTATTTTGTTAAGGATTTTTATGTCTATTTTATGAAGATATTTTTCTGTAGTTTTCTTGTATGTATCTTCTTTATCTGGTTTTGATATCAGGATAATAGTAAATTCATGAGCAAGTTGTTAGATTTATGTATATAGAGTTGTTCATAGTTCTGTTATCCTTTTGATATCTGCAGGGTCTATGGTACTATATACCTTGTTTTATTCCTGATAATGATAATATGTGACTCTTTTTCTTTGTTAGTCTTGCTAGAGGTTTGTCTGTTATAGTCTTTTCAAAGAACCAGCTCTTTATTTCACTGATTTTTGTCTGTTGCTTTTCTGTTTTCATTTTGGTTGATTTCTGTTATTATTTTCTTTCTTCTACATGCTTTGTGGGTTTATTTTGCTCTTTTCTAGGTTCTTGAGGTAAAAAGAAAAACAAATAGTTGATTTGATGCATTTCCTCTTTAATGTATGCATTTAGTACTATAAAATTTTCCTCTTGGCACTTGATTTAGCTGTGTCACACAAATTTTAATATGCTGTATTTTCCGTTTCATTCAGTCCAGTGACTTTTTTTAAAAGTTCCTTGAGACTTCCTCTTTGATTCATGGATTATTTAGAAGTGTTATTTATTTTCCAGATGTTAAGAGATTTTCCTGTTATCTGTTACTGGTTTCTATTTTGATTCCATTGTGGTCTAAAACAGACTCTGTATGATTTCAAATCTTTTAAATTTATTAAGGCTACTTTGTGGCCCCAGATATGGTTTTATCTTGGTATGTGTTCCATGGGCACTTAATAAAAAGTGTATTCTGTGGTATTGGGTGAAATGTTCTGTAAATGTAGATTGTATCCTGTTGGTTAATGATGTTGAGTTTTTCTGTATCCTCGTGGATTTTCTGTTGAGTTGTTCTATCAGTTGTTGGGAGAGGGATGTTTAAGTCTGAAACTATACTTGTCTTTTTCGCCTTTCAGTTCTCTCTACATATTTTGCAGCTCTGTTGCTTGGGGCACACACATTTAGGAGTACTATGTCTTCTTGGTGGATGACCCTTAATGTCCTTTTGTGTCTCTGTTAAATTCCTTTGCTGTGAAGTCTACTTAATCTGATGTTAATATATCCACTATTTTCTTTGTATTATTGCTTGCATGATAAATCATTTTCCATCCTTTTGTATTCACTCTGTCTGTATCACTGTATTTGAAGTTAGTTTCTTATAGACAACATGTACTTGGTCATTTCTTTAATGCACTCTGCCAATCTGTCTTTTTTTTTTTTTTTTTTCCGGTACGCGGGCCTCTCACTGTTGTGGCCTCTCCCGTTGTGGAGCACAGGCTCCAGACGCGCAGGCTCAGCGGCCATGGCTCACGGGCCCAGCCGCTCCGCGGCATGTGGGATCTTCCCGGACCGGGCCACGAACCCGCGTCCCCTGCATCGGCAGGCGGACTCTCAACCACTGTGCCACCAGGGAAGCCCCCAATCTGTCTTTTGATTCTTTAGACTACTTATATTTAATGTAATTGTTTATTAAGGCTTAAATGTGCTATTTTATTTTTTATTTTCTGTTTGTTCTGGTTTTGTTTCTCTTTTCTTGTCTTCCTGTGGATTATTTGAATATTTTTTGTAATTTATTTTGATTAATCTATAATGTTTTTGAGTGTATCTCCTTATGTTCTTTTTTAGTGGTTGCTCTAGGTATTACATGACATATACAAAGCTTATCACAGTCTAATGGTGTCAGTATATTACCAGTTTCAGTGAAGTGAGAAAGCCTTGCCTCCCTTTACCCTCCCCATTTAAAATATACATTTAGAACCATGTTAGACAGTTTTATAATTTTTGCTTCAACTGTCAAATATAATTTAGGAAACTCAAGAAGAAAAGGAAAGGGTACTGTACGTTTTCCTACTTTTATTACTATGTTGTTCCTCCTTGATGTTCCAAGTCTCCTTTTATCAGTTTTTTTCTGCTCAGAACTTTAATCCTTTTCAGGTAGGTCTGCTGGCACCAAATTCTTAGTTTTCCTTCATTTGAGAGTGTCTTAATTTCACCTTCATTCCTGAAGGATATTTTTGCTAGATACAGGTTTCTGGTTTGACTGATGAGAAATCTGCTATTATCCTAATTGTTTTTCCCCTATAGAAGATGTCGCTTTTCTCTTGCAAGCGACATCTTGCAAGACTAAATTTTTTGTCTTTAGTTTTTAAATGTTTGACTATGATGTATCTTGATGTGGATTTCTTTGTGTTTACGCTTTTTGGAATGCAATTCAGTTCTTGAATGTGTAAGCTTCTCTTCTTTTGCCACATTTGGGAAGTTTCAGCCATTATTTTAGTACTTTAACAGCCCTGCCCTCTTTCTCTTCTTCCAGGACTCTAATAAAACAAATGTCAGTTCTTTTGTCACAGTCACACAGATTCCTGGTACGCTGTCATTTTTTTAATTCTATTTTTCTGCTATTCATATTGGATAATTCTATTTTCTATCTTCCTCCTTCCTTCACAGATTCCTTTTTCTATCCCCTCCGATCTGCTGTTGATTCTGTCTGTTGAGCTTCTTTTGTTTTTTTCTATTTTTCACTTCTTAAAATTTCCATTTGGTTCTTGATATCTTATATTTCTTTGCTGAGTTTTATATTTTTTAAATTTGTTTCAGACATTCTTAATTATTCATTGAAGCATTTTTTATAATAGCTATTTTAAGATCTTTGTCAGATAATTCTAACATCTCTCATCTCAGTGTTTGACATCTTTTTTTTTCTTAAGATCTTAGTTCTTGGAATGAGTTTTTGTTTCTGTTTTTTTGTAACCTAGACATTTTGCATCTTGTGTTATGAGACTCTAGATCTTGTTTAAACCTTCTCCTCTAGCTGACTGCTTTGACACTGCTTCATGGGGGGGGCACCTTATTACTGCCAGGTGAGGGTAGAATTCCAAGTTCCTCACTCTGTCACTAGAGAGGGGTGGGTGGGGTGTGTGTTGTGTGCCAGGGGGTGGGGGTGATGTTCCTCATTTCTGCTGGGTGAGCGTAGGAGTTACGGCTCTCTACTAGGCCTTCATTGGGTCTCCCTGGCTTGAGGACTGGAGTGCCTCATTACTACTCCCCACGTGGCCTCCACTGACACCACAGGAGGGCATGTGGCCTGATTACCATGGGGCAGTATGTAGGTCCTGAATCTCAACTAGGCCTCCTTTGATACCACCCGAGAGGGAAGGGAGAAAGGTACTTCATCACTGACAACAGAGGAGGAAGTCTAGGCTCCCCCATGCAGTTTCCACTGACACTTGGGGGAGGGGTCCTTATTAATGCCCAGCAAGAATTAAAGTCCCTGCTCCCTAATCACCCTTCTCTGACACTATTCTGGTGTGGGAGTTGGAGTGTCTCGTTACAACCTAGTGAGGGTGGAAGACTATCTGGCTTATGCTGATGTGGGTGGGGATGAGAACCAAAGTTTTTTCTGTGTTGGCCTGGAGTACAGCAGTTATTGTTTAAAAGATTTCTGTTTTATAGGCAGGCTTCCCTTTCCTAGCCTTTTGGCTAGAGAAGGCAGACTTTGGCTGGGGGTACAGAGGGGCTTTTTGACTACTCCAACTGGCATTGCAGGTTGCCAGCTTTTTCAGCTCCAAGTTTGTGATATATGAGACCCAGACAAGGGAGAGAATTCACTACTGTGATGCTTCTCGGGTCCCAAGGGCCCTAGCTAATATACTTTCTCCTCTCTACTTTTTAGTCTTATGTTTGTTTTATGTGTAATGTCCAGGGGTTTTAGTTGTACTTAGTGAGAAGAATAGGGAAAGCACATCTACCCCACCTTCCCAGAAGCACAAATCCTAAACCTCACTGTATGATATACTTACAGGATTCTCTGTTTCTTGGGCTGGTTAGTGACAAATTTTATAGCAGCTATAAAGATGCATCTTACCTCAGAAGCATGGCTGGTTTCATAACTAGCACAGTACTTGGTACATTAAATAAATGTTTACTGAATGAATATCTACCCATTATCTATCTAGCAAAATAGTAACTGCTGAGATCTCAAACTGTAATAAGTTTGAAGTTGATATTAGAAAATAATGGAATAAGTAGGTTTTGTATTTCATATGCAGTTTCCGTAGTTGGATGGTGTGGAATCAGTGTTTCATGACTTAAGTGAGCAAAGAGTAAATATAATGGAAGTATCTTACCTGGGACATATCAATGATGATAGTCACAGCAATACCTGAAAAATTGTGACCTTCAGTTAATTCCTGGTATTTTTCAGGTAGTTTATGTGGTTAAAATATATATATTATTTATAAAGCTGTGAAGTAAAATAGGAATAAAGAGCGTTCTTGGTAACTTTTTAGGTGTTTATGGGAACACTAGTTGCCTGCATGTTGGGCTAATTTGAAACCTCTACTGCACTGTTTGTAGCAGATACCGAAGAATTTTAATAGAAAAGATAGTTTTATAACTGTTACTACTAAACCAGAGATTCCCTGAAGTATAGACAGTCAGAATTTTGGAATGAGACTAGGATAGCAAATAGAAAAGAACTGGTGCTTTCCCTTGCATATGGAAAAAATAACTTTTTAAAAATGGCAGTAGTACTTGTGAACATACAGGGATAAGGACAAAAGAGGAGGGAAGAATAAATGCAAAAGGGGTAAAGTTTTATACATGGGTTGGGAATGCTGGAGTGGAATTACCATTGATTGTATTTGTTAATCAAAATGAGAATTTTCTTTCACGATAGTAGCATACACTGTGCCCTAGCTTGAATTTCCTACTTAATCTCCATGTGAGCTTCATGAAATTTTCGTGTTTTTCACAGCCACTTTAAATAATAATTGATGAGCCAGTAAGAATGACATACACATCCAGTTTATAAGATTTATCTGTTTTAGAACTAGCCAGGATAGAATAAGTAAATAACGTGATACATTCTTACATCATAATTAACTGATCCTGGGTCCTCCATTTAGGATATGTGAAAATCCCAGTAATTCAGAAACACTCTTTGACTTCCTTATCTTCACTTCTCTGTTGCCCCCAAGTAGATCAAAAGTGTCGTATGTTCAGAAGTTTCTGGTAAGTCTCTGTGATTACCCTTTTTGAACTGTAGAATGTACAACTCCTGTAACTTTCTCTTAGAGTCTTTTAGAACTCTCTTTCATGAGTGTTGTTGATTAATAAGTGGATGGTGTTTGTTAATTAATAGAACCTTTGCATTTACATAGTGATAGTAAAAGGATCTTTAGTAGCACAGATCTAAGTTGTATTAGGAACCAGGGGGATAGTTAACTTAAGTACTTATAGGAAGACACCAGAGAGCTCTTTCCCATAAAACCGTACTACGCATGGGACTTTAATACGTAGCTTTGCAAGGTAACAGAGCAAACTGTCTAAAAAATGGAGATTTAGATAGGGCCTTCGGTTCTCATAGCTAGCATTAAGAAAATCGAGTTCTAACTGTAAGGTTCTTATTAATGACCTGGGAGATTGTGGGGGGACATATAATTACATAATCAGAAATTTATAAAATATGAACAGTAATTTCAGGTAGACTCGTTTCAGTGCTATTTCAAAATCTGTGCTTGTTTTGATTACCTTCAACTAGCCTAAATAAATTTGTATACAAACTGACAAACTTTTACTTTTAAATCAGGTGACTAATAAACATACCAAAAGAATATGGCTGCACAAATACCAGAATCTGATCAGATAAAACAGGTAAGGTATTATAATTAAGGAAAAAGGATTTTGCAAAAAATTAAGGCACTACGGGATATAACCATGTCAGTCAGTGATCTCACAAAATAACTATTTATATTTCATTTCCACAGATGGATGTTAAATGATATGAAGCATATACATTTTTCAGATAACTTGAAAGATAATTCCAGGAAATAATAAATATTCAACATAGAAAATCTGACTATATTTTGTAGATCATATTATACCCATTTAAGGTAGCAAAAGAACCTTTGATTTCAAGTATTACAGGGTATTTGCCTCAATACATCAGTATTTAAAACATCTTTGTTTTAAAAGCAAATATTAAAGAACCTTCTGATTTGTTTGTAGTTTAAGGAATTTCTTGGAACCTACAATAAACTTACAGAAACCTGCTTTTTGGACTGTGTTAAAGACTTCACAACAAGAGAAGTAAAACCTGAAGAGGTATGAAAAGTGTTGCCCACTAAAAATTCTCTAAGTTCATCATAAACAATATAAATGGGATCCCCCTAAGCATTTTGCTCGTTCCTAGTTATTACAGGAATTTAGGCTAACCTTTTATATGTTCCATTGCTCAGAGGAACTTGAAGCAGCCAGACTCGTGGCACTGAGTTTTAACGATGCCAAATTTATATCACAGCCACACTGAACTACGGCAGACTTTTTTAGAGAAGATGCCTGGGACTTGCTGAATACATTGTTCCAAAGCAAAGATTCTTAATAATTAGCTTTCAGTCAAGATGGCCAGGCTAGAGAAACTTGACATGGCTTTCCTATCTGACCTTGAAAACTCAGGTTAATTTTGGAAAAAGTAGAGTTTGAATTTGGTGGCTCATATTGCCTAACCCTATTAGAAGTCTTAACTTTCAATATCCTCTTCAAAACATTTATATATTGGCTAAAGAGACATAAAATTCCTCCAGTGGAATATGTTGATAAATATTCATGCCAAGAACTTAACATATAACCAGCAATCAATAAGTGTTTGTTAAATAAATGACAAAGTTTGAGAGATGCTAAGTACAACAGTCTTATTAAAAGTAAAAAGTTGAAAATTAAGAATGTCGTGAATGGGAGTCTCTCATTAAAAAGAACAAACCTGATACTGGGCCTACATTTTAACATCAGAATAAGAGATGGGAATGTGGGATTTCAGTTAATATTGAAACACAGAAACTGCAGAAATCTAGTCCAGAAGGCAGGGACTGACTTACCATTGTTTTTAGTACCATCCAAACTGGTAAGCATTCAGTATATATTAATTTTTGTAAATGGATGAAAGTATTAACAATTGAAAGCTATGATCACTTGCTACTCATTATACCATTTAATTCTCAGATATATTCAAAGAAAAGAAAAGTACCCACTGGTTATTTTTTTAGAATAGATGCAATTTCTTTTAATTAATATTTTTGTGTTGACTCTTGGATCTTTTTATTTCTAGACCACCTGTTCAGAGCATTGCTTACAGAAATATTTAAAAATGACTCAACGAATATCTATGAGATTTCAGGAATATCATATTCAGCAGAATGAAGCCCTGGCTGCCAAAGCAGGACTCCTTGGCCAACCACGATAGAGAAGTCCTAATGCATGGACTTTTGATGAAAGATTGCCAACAGCTGTTGCACCGGAAATGCGGATTCACCTGACAGAATCCCATGAAAGCAGTAGCCACCATGTTAAACCATCTGTCATGACTGTTTGGCAAACGGAAACCACTGGGGAAACAACATTGCTGTTTACCAGAATAATCAAAATAGGTCTTATTGTTCAATGAAAATAATAAGATGCAACACTTGTTGACGCCTTAAGATTCAGCAGCTTGGTCACTTGATTAGAGAAATAAACCATGGTTTCTTCAATTATGACTGTTAATTTTAAAGCAAAATACGTGTTCAATCATGTATGAGACAGAAAAAAAATTTTATTACTAAAAGGAAAATAAATGGAAATATCACTGAGCAGTTTATACTATATAGCACCATAGCATTCTGACTGGATTGTGGATACATTGAAATGTTTTTCAATCAGGATCATCCTCCAAGTATTCCTGTTCATTCATGTCTGCCTCAAATTGCTGGTAAATACATAAAATAGTTACTTGCTAATCAGTTTAATGCACGATCCTTTTCTTGCCTCCCTTCTTGTGTCAGGGTGGGCACTACACATTCTTATCCTAGCGACATTTTCATGTACCTTCAGGAAAGATCCCATCTGAGACTAGCTTGCAAAATGTTTAAGAATTGATTATTGTGCTTTAGTGGAGACTATGTTGCTTTGTGTTTTATTCAAAAGCTGAGAAGCCAACATGAATGATTCCAAGTCAGACCAACAATATACAGTGTACTCTCATCTACTGCATGTGATCAATGTAATAAAAAGTAATCCAAAGTTAAAGTAGTGTCTTAGAGCTAAATGAATCCTAAAACAAATCCAAACGCTGCAGGAAACTCTAGTTGATGCATAAGTACACCCAGCAGTTTGGTATCAAATGATATCCATTCATGAGCCAATTTATTAATAGGTATTAGTCTGCTTACATTTACCAATATAAACTTGTACTCAAGAGAACACTAGCCTATATGTTTAAATTTACCAAAGTGATTTCTATGTTTTGTCATATTATTGGAAAGTAGAAGTATTATTCTGCTTTGATAATTTACAGTTTTCTGTATTATATCTAATTTTTAAGCCATTAGGTCATTTAACTAACAATACCATTTAACTTATAGACCTCTGTTGACATTGCAGTCAGTCAATAATTGTGATGTCTTTGAAAGTACAAAGATAAACAGTGTTAACAGTGTTAACTTTAAAGTTGAAATGTTGAAACGTATAATACTCAACAAAATATACAATTCATTATGGTCAAAGGAACGTGAAAGAATAAGCTTGTTTCATCTGAAGACACGAAAAGCAAACAAAAATTCAGAGATCTTACTCATTTCAAACTTTGGGCCATTCACACACATATCAATACTTCACTGTTTCTACGTAATTAAGCCCAACGTGGTTATTTACAGTGTTCATTTCACAAAGATAATTAAGTATGTGCTTACCTGGCAAATGAGGGGAATTTTGCACAATAGCATCTCAAATACCTTGGGAGGAAGTGTGTGTTTGAAAACTTTCAGAAGTTCCTGTGGTTGCCCACACACCAAAAAGGCATTGCTGAGATGTTCAAGCCCCATTCAATGCTCCCCTGAAACAGATTTATAAGATTAGAGCAGAATTTTAAAGTTCTTCAAAATATACATTCTACAAATTACCAAGAAAGCACCAAGCATTGAAACTAAAAAAAACACATCAAACACGAGGACTTCCCTCGTGGTCCAATGGTTAAGAATCCTCCTTCCAATGCAGGGGATGCGGGTTCAGGCCCTGGTCGGGGAACTAAGATCTCACATGCCGTGGGGCAACTAAACCCACGTGCTCTGGAGCCCACGCACCGCAACTACTGAGCCCGCGTGCTCTGGAGCCCGTGCACCAGAACTAGAGAGAAGCCCACCCGCCGCGATGAAGAGCCCCCATGCCACAATGAAAGATCCCGCATGCCGCAACAAAAGATCCCACATGCCGCAACTAAGACCCGATGCAACCAAACAAATAAATGTTAAAAAATAAAGACTATTTGAACAAGCCACAAAAAGAGTAAAGAGTATAAAGGGGAAAATGTTGAGCTGCCAATTAAATAACTTTCTGACCCAAATTACTATTTAAAAGTGCACTCTTGAATTGGAAATGTTCACATTCTGCTATTTGGGTATGCAAGAGGGAGGTACTGAGTTTTTTTAAAAGGCTGGGGTTTGCCATTACTGATATGAGTTATCTTTAACTCTACATATGTGATCGATGAAGTATTACAGGTGAAACATCTTGATGTTCCAGCTAAATAAGACTTTTAAAACATAGATTGTATTATCAACGAGCTGAAACAAGATTTAGTGTAACATGAATTACATATCCAGGGGAGGAGAAGAGATTTATGAACTTTGATTTCTAGGTGGTTTTAAAATGAGTTTTAGGATGATTGGCTGTAAAGTAACTAAGAATGAAAATTTGTGAATAGTGGAAATTAATGATAGAGTCTCTCTTTAAGTTAAAACATGTAATCACTTAGTCTCACTACCTCGTTTTAGGAAATAGGCAAAGATCAGTGAAATAACTTAAGGTTTCAAAGCTAATTAATGCCAGAATTAGTAACAGAACCTAATTTTCTGAACCTTGAGACTACAGTGTGCTGCCTCTCTTCAGGTGTTATGTAATAACAGAAGTTGACATTTTGACATATTTAATATAACTAAGTAGGAAATAAACACTTTGTATCAAACCTTTTAAAGAAAGAAAAAGATATAATAGTGCCTCTCAAGTTGATGGAGCTAATGTAACCTAAAAACAATAATCAGTTTGGTTAATTAGATCAACCAACCAATAAATCCAATCAAATCAGCTAATCAGAAATTTCTCTTAAAACTTTTGGCTCTATGGTCCCTCTGGTTATATAGACATAAACACAACTGAGATGGCTACAGAACTACCTGGCAGCAAAGTAGTAAAAATGGGGTGGTGGCAGGAGGGAGTAGAGAAAACTGAGATTACAGAAAACTGGGTGAAATATTATTGCATTAGAACACTGGTTCTCAACCAGTGTACTGTAATAACCTAGGGAGGTTTAAAGAATACTGACACCTATATATCTGGAGAAAACTATAATTCTAAAAGATACATGCACCCCAATGTTCACTGAAGCAATGTTTACAATAGCCAAGACATGGAAGCAACCTAAATGTCCGTCGACAGAGGAATGGATAAAAAAGATGTGGTACATACATGCATTGGAATATTATCAGCCATAAAAAAGAATGGCGCAGTGGTTGAGAGTCCGCCTGCCGATGCAGGGGACACGGGTTCATGCCCCAGACTGGGAAGATCCCACATGCCGCGGAGCGGCTGGGCCCGTAAGCCATGGCTGCTGAGCCTGCACGTCCGGAGCCTGTGCTCCACAACGGGAGAGGCCACAACAGTGAGAGGCCCGCGTACAGCAAAAAAAAAAAAAAAAAAAAAAAAAAAGAATGAAATAATGCCATTTGCAGCAACATGGATGGACCTAGAAATTATCATACTAAGTGAAGTTAAGTCAGAGAAAGACAAATATCATATGATATCACTAATATATGGAATCTAAAAAAATGACAGAAATGAACTTATTTACAAAACAGAAATAGACTCAGAGAAGACAAACTTATGGTAACCAAAGGGGAGAAGGGGATGGATAAATTAGGAGTTTGGGATTAACATATACACACTACTAAATACAAAATAGATAACCAACAAGGACCTACTGTATAGCACAGGGAACTATAATCAATATCTTGTATAATCTATAAGGGAAAAGAATCTGAAAAAGAACAGATATAGATAAATATATGTAAAACTGAATCACTTTGCTGTACACCTGAAAGTAACACAACACTGTAAACCAACTATACTTCAATTAAAAAAAAGAAAAAAGAAAAAAAAATTCTGATGCCTGGGTTCCACACCAGAGATTCTTATGTAATTGGTTTTGGATTTGGTGGGGGATTTAAAGAATAAGCAACCAAGATGAGAATTTCAGAAGTAAAATATAGTAGAAGTATATAACCCTAAAAGTGCTAATTAATTTAGGGGCTCATAGAAATAATGTTAATCACCTTTGAGAGAGAAAAATTTAAAAACTCAAATTTGCAATTTTTGTTTTCATCATCTCAATATTTGTAACATTCACCTCTAAATCTAAACTATTACATGATAGCTCTTAAACATAAAGTAAGTAAAAATAAAATGTAATAAAATAATTGTTATTTTTCTTTTAATTTATAACTCATAATTTTCCTCTCCATATTTATACTATCCCAGCTCAAAAAATGTTAAAGCTGAAAGGTTCTTTGTATTTTAATTGCCCCTATATCCAGGGAGTATCCTTAAGCAGTTAAAAAATTTTTAAGTTTTGATTCATACAACATTTAGTCATTTGGAAAACCCATTTACTTAGAATTTTATCTGACAGCAAATAAGGTGTTCTTGTATTTGGCTTTGCTTCTCCATCTGCCCACTTCCAAGACTGCAACCAAAACTAACACTAACTGTAACATCGTGGAGCTGTAACTGTAATAAAGTGAAAATGCTGGGACAGTTTCTCTTAAACTGAAGCAAGTTGGTTAACACGTCTAGTTAGTTAAGTTATCTGACATACAAATACCAATCCATAAATATTTCTCAAATATAAATTATCATAAATAACTGCTTACAAAAGAATGTTTACATTCTTACCTCTGGATAACCAAAGTTCTCCCATTCGTACTTCTTGCAGAAAAAGTTGTAATTTTTCATTCTTTGCTGGATCCCACAACTAAAAGAGTCACAGAATATTTAACAATAAGTAACGAATGTAAGGTATATGGTTACTTGTCAAAATTATTTAACTTTTATTTTATTTATTTATTTATTTTGTTGCACTGGGTGTTACTTGTGGCAGGCGGGCTCCTTAGTTGTGGCCTGCAAACTCTTAGTTGCAGCATGCATGTGGGATCTAGTTCCCCGATCAGGGATCAAACCCGGGCCCCCTGCAGTGGGAACACAGAGTCTTACCCCACCAGGGGCCACAGGGAAGTCCCTTAACTTTTATTTTAAAAGCACATCTTGGGCTTCTCTGGTGGCGCAGTGGTTGGAAGTCTGCCTGCTGATGCAGGGGACGCGGGTTCATGCCCCGGTCTGGGAAGATCCCACATGCCGCGGGGCGGCTGGGCCCGTGGGCCATGGCCGCTGAGCCTGCGCGTCCGGAGCCTGTGCTCCACAACGGGAGAGGCCACAACAGTGAGAGGCCTGCGTGCCACAAAAAACCCCAAAAAAAGCACATCTTGAATCTAGTCTCTAAATCCAAGCATGACAAATGCAGTTGTTCTTTATATTTAAGACAATTTCTTAAAATGGAGTTATAATTTCAGGCGCCAAAAAAAAACTATATTTATATATATATATATATATATATTTACAGCAGGCGATGGCTGTGAATTGTCACCATGCACATTTGATGGCCTTCCTAGATGGTACCTTGTTAAACCAGCACATCCAGCGTCTGCCAGGCTGCAGCCTGGCCAGTTTTATTCTTCAGCTTCTCTAATCCCTTGACACCTGGAACCCTGATTACCATTTTATATCAGCTCTTGTACTTTTCAGTATACTTTCATGAGTTATATTGTCATTTAGATCTAACAACTCTGAGAAATAAAGTCAGAAGACTAGGGTAATTTCTTAAATTTAGCTCATGTTATAATTAAAAAAAAAAAAAAGTTGAAGCTCCCTCCTAAAGCAAACAAATGAAAAAAATGGCATATTCAAGTTTGGTTGAGGTGTTTGTAATAACTTCATATTTTACCCAGCTTGCTAAGTACACATAGGAGAAATCACACTGTAATCAACTATAACAAAGGTAGTTTTCTTTGCAAACCTATTTTCTTGCCTAGGGTATTAACCGTGCTTGTTGATTTAGCAAAGGGCATGGCGGGGGCTGGCCGGGCAGCTGGTGATATTCAGAAGGATGCTGTGGTTTGCTGCAGGCTGGTTCATGAAAGTGACGAGGTTCACAGGATGTCATCATCACTGGTACCATGCCAAGGGCTGGTCTTTAAAGCTAAAGTGGGCAATCCCTAGCCCAAAGTATCAACTCCACTGCCAGTCACTTCAGCTTCAGTCTTTTATATTCAGAGAGTTTTTCTGTTTATTTTCCCCAAGAATTCTCTTTTTTAAATGGTATAAACCTGCAGATGAGATCATATTCTAAGCTTTTATCAGCAAACATGCTGATGATCAGTAACAACCACAGGTTTCATTCATCAGATACTTAGTGAGCCAAGAGCAGGACCCTCTAAGGAGAGCTGGAAGGGGAAGGAGATCAAGACTCCTGTGCCCATCCCCATGGAGTCCAGAGTCTAACCAAGAGAAAAGACAAGTATGCTTGATATCAGTAACACATTAACAACAAAGTCCAATGTCTCTGGGGCTCATAGTACATTCCATCTGGTTGGAAGATCAGGGTAAGTTTCTCAGAAAAGATAGCATTTGAGATGTGGAGAAGCTCAGTGAAAGTCTGATGAAGAAAGTACAAGTGATGCCAAACTGCAGGGAAAAATATCAAGTGAGCTTATGTAGCTGGATTATGATAGGGTGAATGGAGCAACAATAATAATAATTACCAATTACTGAAGGCCAGCTATGGACTGAAAACTTTCCATGTATTATTTCTAATCCTTAGGAAAATAAGGCTGTCAATACAGAAGGCACCCATGGTGCCAAGTCCTTGGTGCCAAGCTGAGAGGGTTCGTCTTTCATCTGCAGAGTAGGGAGCTACTGCAAAGTGTTACATATACACAGCTGCGGTTTAGAAGGAATTTACTCTGAGAGCATAAGAAAAGAGGCAGTGAGACAGTTAAGAAATTATTACAGTATCCTGGGTAAAAGGTGATAAAAGCCTGAGGTAGTACAGGAGCAATGGAAATAGAAAAGGAATAGGGTATGAGATAGAGAACAGAAAAATAAGGGGATTGATTGTGGAAGATGAGGTTGATATTTTAAGCAAGATGAGTTGGGTCACAGCAGGGAGCCTAGGGCTATCAGAAGCATCACAAGGAAACAGAGGAGGAGGAACAGTGGCAAGGGATGAGATGATGAATATACTTCTGAACACACAAAGCTGAGGTGCCAACAGATCATCTAGGCTACAGAGTCTGGCAGGCAGGCAAAATTTGGGACCCCAGGTCTAGAGCAGTACATCTGAGGTCACTTATGGAGAAGGGAAGGAGCTTCCAGGGAGATAAGGGATTATGCAGAATCTGAGAGCACTGTTTCACAAAGGATGGGCTGAACGAGCTATTAAAACTGCAGTTTTCTTGGGCTCCACGCAGACCTAGCAAATCAGTCTAAGTAGAGCCCAGGAATGTGCATTTTTAATGAGCTCCTCAGAAGATTCTTATAAATTCTGAAGTCTGAGCATCACTGCCCCCATAACCACTGGGCTACCCCGACCTCCTAAATCAGAATGGCTGGTGCTTGGGTCAAATAATCTACATTTTGACAAATGCCCCAGGTAAATCTAATGCAGACTGACCACAGACCATACTTTGGGAAACAAAAAGGGCCTGGGGTGAGGAGGAAGAGAGATCCTGGAAGGAGGAAGTGACATCTCTCTGTGCCTTAGTTTATTCATCTATAAAACTAGAAGAACAGGGCTTCCCTGGTGGCGCAGTGGTTGAGAGTCTGCCTGCTAATGCAGGGGACACGGGTTCGTGCCCCGGTCCGGAAAGATCCCACATGCCGCAGAGCTGCTGGGCCTGTGAGCCATGGCCGCTGGGCCTGCGCGTCCAGAGCCTGTGCTCCGCAACGGGAGAGGCCACAACAGTGAGAGGCCCGCGTAATGCAAAAAAAAAAAAAACAAAAAAAAAAACCTAGAAGAACAGAGTAGTTATGAGGATTATATAAAAGAACATTTGAAAAATCCTGCTTCTGCCTCTTCATTTGAAATAATCCAGATCTTCATCATTTCCCACCTAGACTGCCACTGATGTTTCTGCCTTTGACTTCCCTCCTCCATCCCATACTCCAAAAAAAAAAAAAAAAATTGCATCCATTCTCTGAAATAAAATCACCGTCACTGGTTATCTGCCATGACAGAAAAATAGCAAAACTTTCTGGTTTGGCATTCAAAGCCCTCCACAATAAGACACCAATCTACCACTCAGCTATCTCTCTGGCCACAACACTTGAAATATTGCAATTTCGTAGTCTGTGCCTCTGCACAAGCTGTTTCTCTCTGCCTACAATAAACAATATTCAACAAATATTTGCTGGGCACCTACAATGTACCGGACACTGTTCTAGGCACTGGAGAGACAATGGAGAGTAAAAACACAGACAAGGTCTGCCCTTATGGAGCTGATTCTAATAAATAGAAAGCATTAATCAAATAATCACACAAACAAATGGTGTAACTTCAACCACGGATAAGGGCAATGAAGGAGAGGGACATGGAGCTGACCCAGGCTCTACCCCAGGGAAAGCATCTCTCTCATGCCCAGCCATGGATACTCCCTGTCCTGCTTTCTTAACTCTGTCGATTGCACCTTTTTCCCTAAGAGACTCCATCTTGAAACCTCAGAAATCTCTGACTTCTGCTCTCCATGACCCTTTCATCAGCCAGCAAGAACTATCTATTTTTTCTGGAAAATTTATCTCACATCTCTCATCACTGGTTGCCACCGACACCACCGCAGTTCAGGATTTTGACTACCTCTCACCTGTACTACTGCAATAACTTTCTTTTCCTCCACTCTATCTAGCATACTCCTGCCTGATGTAACCTAAAAAGTTTTTTGCTTTCCTCCTTTTTAAAAAAATTCCTGCTCAGAAATCTTCAGTAATTCCCCCATTGAATCTGAATTCCTTAACCTAGCCTTCAAAGCCTTCTCCGATGCGGCCCCTACTTAGCTCTCCAACCTCACCTCCCACTATCCCCCACTGGGACTCCTCTGTCAAACTGATTTACTGAATAGGCCTGGCAGATCCCCCATTTTGCACCTTTATGTGCATTCAGTTCCCTTCATCCTGAACGCTGTCTCCCCTGAAACCAGGACCCAAATTTAACACATCCTTCCACACTCATTTGATGCCACCTCTTTTCCAAAGTCTTCTGTGAAGAACTGCATGTTCCAAAAACAGCCACAGCAATATTCCCAGAGCTAGATAGAGGCTATTGCCTCTCCCCTTGAAACTGAGTGGGCCTCAATGCAGTGGAAGTGGCACCACCTGGCACGCGCCCACATGTTCTCTCTCACAAATATATGTATAAATACATATATACAGTTGACCCTTGAACAATATGGGTTTTAACTGTCCAGATCCACATATACACGGACTTTTTCAATAAATAGGCACTACAGTTGAATTGCTGTCGGTTGAATTCTCAGATTTGGAACCACCGACACGCAGGGCCAACTGCAAAGTTATTTTCAGATTTTTGACTGAGGGAAGGGTCATTGCCCCAACCACTGTGTTGTTCAAGGGTCAACTGTGTGTATCAACACACACACACACACACACACACACAAATATATCACACACTTGCTTGCCCGGTGGGACCCATCAACCATACTGCGAGGAAGACCATGCCACATGGAGAGGATATGTGCAGGTGTTCTGTGCGATACACCCAGCTAAGTGGCCAGCAGCAATAACTGCCCAACGTGTGAGGGAGCGAGCCTTCAGATGACCCAGCACCTAGCCCTGGGGTCAACCTGGCTGAAGCTGAGCGGAGCAGAAAGGTGTGATTCCCACCCAGCCCTACTCAAATTGCAGATTCAGGAGCAAAATAAGATGTTTTAAGCCACTAAGGTTAAAGGAGCAGTAGATCAGTAGAACACCTCCATGATAACCCTGCCCTGAAAGTGATCCTCTACCTCCTCTGTGCTCCTGTTACGTGGGGGATAGTCTTCCTCCCCACCCCCACCCACAATGCTAACCTCTGCCACACCTAGAACAATGCCTCACACGTAGGAGGTGCTCAACCGACTGAATGAATGAAAATTCATAGAAGGACCTAAGAACTCTCTGAGAGATGATGTGAGTTAGTTAAGTTGGACCGATCGCTAAGATGATTGTGATTATCTTTAAAAGTAACTAATCAAATTCCATTTTGGAGAAAAAGAAGATATGTTCTGCTTTTGAGCAAGAAGAAAGGCCCAGTAGGACAGGAGTGGGCGGTGCATCACTGTCACCCAGCCGAGGCCTGGCGTGGGTTTCTAAGTGTCTGGTGCTGCTCAGCAAGGGCAAAGGCTTCTCTTTCTTTTTTATAAACTAAACGGAGCGACTTTTCCTACCACGTTTACTGTATAGCTGCCTTTTCACGACCCCAAATGGTTCTTCCTTCGTTCCTTTCCTTTCGTAGCGGACAATAAAAACTAAACGTAAGTTGAGCGGAAACGGGGTGAGGGCAGGCAGAGCGGTGCTCGGAAACGGCTGCTCAGGAAACGGTTGCTCAGGAAGCAGCCTGGGACCCTGAGGCCGAGCCGGGATCTGCATCGGCTGGAGGTTCCTCACTGTAACGCCACCTCGGCGTCGCTAAAGTACTTCCCCTGGGCGCCCCGTCCCTCAGCCTTTTGCTGCTGGGCTCTAATTTCTGCAAACAAAACGTGGCACGTGCTGGTAGGGGGCCGTCCCCACCCAGGCTTCCGTCCCGCGGGCCTTTCGGCGGCGTTGGCGGCACCCGCGGCCCGGCCTCGCTCCGTGGGCCCAGTCAGCCCCTCCGCCACCGGCCCGGTCAGCGCGTCCGCCGCCCTCCCAGCCCGGCCCGCCGCACCTCCAACGCCGTCGCACTCACTTTCCCGCCTCGGGGTCGCCGCACCGCTTCCGGTCGAAGCAGACGCAGTAGCCGAGGAAGGCGACGGCGCCACAGGCCTCCAGGGCCGCCAGGAGGCAGAAGGCTGTGCGGACGCAGGGCATCCGGCCGCGGGCGTCCCGCGAGTTGGGCGCGGGCCCGCCAGCGCGGGGAGCCCGGCCGGCCGGCAGGGGGCGTCGGCGCGGCGCCCCTCCCAGCCTCGGGGCTTCCTGTGCGCCGGGCCGCGGGCGTGAAGAGCTGAGCGTCGACGCCTCGCACCTCGGCCGGCGGATAGAGGAGGAAACCCAGGGTCCTAGAGGAGGAGTGTGGGAGTCTCACAACCACCGAGTAGGAGAGCGCTGTTCGAACCCAGGTCGGTCGTACTCCAAATTCCGCACCCCTTACCCAAACGCACCCCAGTCCCTCTGCCTATGACGCCCATTCAGGCAAATCACAGTATGTCGGGAATCTGGTTAGCTGAGGTATACTGATCCTTCTTAGGCCTGTGTTCCCTCAACTGCAACTTTGAGTCATAACTCTGGTCATCTCCTAGTTCACAGTACTGCCCACCGAGCACCTGGACACTAGTCCGTATTCCCCAACCTGGTATGCTTTGTCACCTGCAAGAACCCAGCAGTCCAAAGTCCCCAACCACCTTAGCTCCACAGCAGGAGGCAGGAGGCATGTTGAAGTAATAATAATAGTAACAACAATAATAATTTAGCCTAGAAAAAAACGTTAATTTGCTGGTCTGGGCCGGGCCTGACAGCCAAAGATCCCAGAGGAAAAGCAACTCCAAGAGACCCATGACACTTACTAGCCTAGATGCTTTTCTAATACTTGCCTTATTCAGCAGACATAGCAGAAAGGAAGTAAGACTTTATTCCAAATATCAGAGTTTTGACTTTATACAAAGCCAAAGAGAAGGCATAAGCTAGGTAAGGACCTTCTTTTTTGTTTGATTGGTTATTCAATTGCTACTTACGATTTCCTGATATTACTACCATGTGCATAGCAAAATGATCATCTCTGCTGTGACTTCCACTGGGGCTGAGAAGCAGCCCATGGCCTCACTATTCAAAAGTTAGCCGGTGTAAGTTACATGCATGTAATTGTTTTCTTGAGTACTGTGTGTTTCTTCCTATAACTCAATCTTCTATTTGGGAGCTTGGGCTATTATCAAAACCTGATTATAAACACAAACAGAAGATAGGGTAGCATCAGCCTCCAGTGTTACTGGTGATCTGGGAGTGGTTTTCAGCTCAGAATCCTGGTGATGGGTTTAGTCCAGCTCCAAACGATCTTTTTCTAGGCTGACTGCTCTTGTCTTCTAATAAAACTACTCTACCTGTCCCCCACTTCCCATCCTTCACTTCCACTGAGCTCATAGTTAATCCTTGTGGTACATGGAGAGGGGTGGCGCCAGGGACACTGTGGAGACTAGCAGGGTGTTCAGGGACAAAGTAAACAGTGACATGTAAAGGTAGGAGAACTATTAAGGCAAATAGAAATAAACAGCTCACTGAAGTTGAAATTGCCACAGAGACCATGCCATAAAGTAATTGAAAAATTTTCAAGCAAGTTTCTAAGGTAAGGGTAGATTTTTCTTCTCAAATATAGATACCACTCTTGCTAATTTGGTGATGAGAATTCCAGTAGGGACTTCCCTGGTGGCACAGTGGTTAAGAATCCGCCTGCCAATGCAGGGGACACGGGTTCAAGCCCTGGTCTGGGAAGATTCCCACATGCCATGGAGCAACTAAGCCCATGCACCACAACTACTGAGCCTGCGCTCTAGAGCCATGAGCCACAACTACTGAGCCCTCGTGCTGCAACTACTGAAGCCTGTGCACGCCTAGAGCCTGTGCTCCGCAACAAGAAAAGCCACCACAATGAGAAGCCTGTGCACCGCAAGGAAGAGTAGCCCCTGCTCACCACAACTAGGGAGAAAGCCTGCACGCAGCAATGAAGACCCAATGCAGTCAAAAAAAAAAGAATTCCAGTAAAGCTTTTTCAAAATTGAGATAGCATTAATAATTGTTCTATGATGGATGATCGCTCTCTTTCTTTTGAACAGCGTTATTGAGGTTATAATTGGTATACAGTAAATTCCATATATTTAAAGTGCACAATTTGGGACTTCCCTGGTGGTCCAGTGGCTAAGACTCTCCACTCCCAATGCAGGGGGCCTGGGTTCGATCCCTGGTCCAGTAACTAGATCCCACATGCCACAACTAAGAGTTCACAAGCCACAACTAAAGATCCCACATGCCGCAACTGAAGATCCCACATGCTGCAACTAAGACCCAGCGCAGCCAAATAAATATTAAAAAAATAAAATGTACAATTCGATGCATTTTGACATATGTATACATCCAATGAACCATCACCAAAATCAAAATAATAATCATATCCATCATCCCCAAAAGTTTCCTTGGCCCCTTTTTTTAATCTGTTCTTCCGCTTATCCTTCCCTGCCTCCCCCACCATCCTCTGCTTTGTCACTATAGTTTGCATTTTCTAGATTATTATATACAGTTGACCCTTGAACAAAGTGGGGGGGTTAGCAGTGCCAATTCTCTGCGCAGTCAAAAATTGTATAACTTACAGTCTGCCCTCTGTATGCGTAGTTTCACATCCTCAGATTCAACCAACCTCAGATTGTGTAGTACTATAGCATTTACTATTGAGAAAAATATGTGTAAGTGGACCCAGGCAGTTCAAACCCATGTTTCTCCAGAATCGACTCTAAATGGAATCATACAATGTGTACTGTTTTATTGTCTGGCTTCTTTCAATCAGCATAATGATTATCCATGTTGTTTTATCAGTAGTTCATTTTTATTGGTAAATAGTTTTGATTTTATGGATATACTACAATTTGTTTAACCATTCATCTGTTGATGGACATTTGGATTATTTCCAGTTTTGGGCTATTACAAATAAAGCTGAGGGAGTTCCCTGGTTGTCTAGTGGTTAGGATTCCGGGCTTTCACTGCCGTGGCCCAGGTTTAATCTCTGGTCAGGGAACTGAGATCCTGCAAGCTGTGCGGTATGGCCAAAATTTAAAAAGAGAAGAAAAAAAAAAGACTAGCGCTTACAAAAATAAAATTAAAAGGATTAAGAAAAAACAAAGCTGCTACAAGCAATTGTATACAAGGCTTTATATGACACATCTTTCCTGTTCTCTTAAGAATACCTAAAGGTGAAATGGCTGGATCATATGGTAGGAGTCTGTTTAATTTTTTAAGAAACTGCCAAACATTTTTCCAAAATGGCTACACCAGTATATGAGAGTTCCAGTTCCTCCATATTGTTGCCAACAGTTGGTATGGTCAACCTTTTTAAATTTTAACATAATAGGCAGGTAGTGGATTCTCACTGTGGTTTTATCTTGTATTTCCCTAATGCCTAATGATATTGAACACTTTTTAAAAAGACTTTATTTTTTTAGAGAAGTTTTAGATTCACAGGAAAATTGATTGAAAAGTACAGAGGGTTCCCATATACCCCCTGAACCCACACAAGCACAAACTCCTCCCTCCCACATTAGAGTGGCACATTAGTTATAATCAATGAACCTACGTGCACATCATTATCACCCAAAGTCTACAGTTTACATTACAGTTCACCTTTGGTGTTGTACAAATGTATAATGATTTGACAAAGGTATAATAACATGTATCCATCCTTATAGTATCATGCAGAATAGTTTCACTGCCCTAAAATCCTCTTCACTCCACCTGTTCATCCCTCTCTCTCCCCAACCCCTGGCAAGCATTAATTTTTTTTACTGTCTCCATAGTTTTGCCTTTTACAGAATGTCATATACTTAGAACCATATAGTACTTAGCCTTTTCCAAGTCTTTTCATGGCTTGATAGCACATTTCTGTTAGTGCTTAATGATACTCCATTGTCTGGATGTACCACAGTTCATTCATTCACCTACTAAAGGACTTGGAAGCCTCCAAGTTTTGGCAATTATAAATAAAGCTGCTATTAACATCTGGGCAGGTTTTTGTGTGGACATGTTTTCAACCCATTTCAGTATATACTAAGGAGCAGGATTGCTGGATCATATGTAGGAGTATGTTTAGCTTTGTAAGAAACTGCCAAACTGTCTTCCAAAGTGGCTGTACCATTTTGCATTCCCGCCAGCAATGAATGAGAGTTCCTCTTGTTCCACGTTCTTGTCAACACTTGGTATTGTCAGCGTTTTGAATTTTTGCATTCTAATTAGATGTGTAGTCATATATCTCATTATTTTAATTTGCATTTCTATGATGACATATAATGTGGAGCATCTTTTCATGTGTTTATTTGCCATCTGTTTATTTTCTTCGATGATTGTGTCTGTTAAGGGCCTCAGCACATTTTCAAATCTGGTGGTTCATTTTCTTATTGTTCAGTTTTAAGAGTTCTGTTTATTTTGGATAAGTCTGCTATGACTTGAACGTTTGTGTCCACCCAAAATTCTTATGTTAAAATCCTAATTCCTAATGATGGTATTAGGAGGTGGGGCTTTTGGGAGGTGATTAGGTCATGAGGATGGAGCTCTCAAGATTGGGATTAGTGCCCTTATAAAAGAGGCCCCACAGAACAACCCATCCCTTTCTACTCCAAAAGGCCCTCACTGGACCATGCTGGCACCTTGATCTTAGAATCCCTAGCCTCTGGAACTATAGGAAATAAGTTATTTGTTTTTAAGCCACCCAGTTTATGATATTTTTATTATAGTAGTCCAAACAGACTAAGACATAGTCCTTTATCAAGTATGTCTTTTGCAAATATTTTCTCCAGTCTATAGCTTGCCTTCTCATTCTCTTGATGAACACCATTTGTATGTACTTCTTTGACATTCATGTATCTTCCTTGGAGAAGTGTGTGTTCAAATATTTAGTCTTTTTTTTTTTTTAATTGCATTGTTTGCTCTCTACTGTTGAGTTTTTAGAGTTCTTTACATAGTCTGGATACAAGTCCCTTACGTGATAAATGCTTTGCAAATATTTTCTCCCAGTTTGTTTCTTGTCTTTTTATTCTTTTAACAATGTCTTTTCAAGAGCCAAAGTTTTAAAATTTAATGAAGTCAAATTTATCAAATTATTCCTTTATGGATTGTGCTTTTGGTGTTGTATCTGAGAAGTCTTTACCTAACCCAGTTACGCACAAGGTCACAAAGATTTTCTCCTGATTTCTTTTTTAAAGTGTTATGGTTTTAGGTTTTGTAATCTATTCTGAGTTTTTGTATATGGTGTGAGGTATGGCTCCAAGTTCATTTTTTCTGCATATGGATGTCCAATTGTTCCAGCACCATTTCTTTAACAAGACCGTCCTTTCTTCATTATATTGTCTTTGCACCTTTATGAAAAATCAATTGTCCATATATGGGAGGCTTATTTCTGGACTCTCTTTTCTGTTCCGTGAGTCCAGACTCTCTATTCTGTTCTATGGGTCTGGACTCCCTGTTTTGTTCCAAAACAACATTTTGATTACTATAGCTTTATAATAATTATTGAAATCAGTAGCATTAGGCCTCCAACTTAGTTTTTTTTTTTTAACATCTTTATTGGGGTATAATTGCTTTACAATGGTGTGTTAGTTTCTGCTTTATAAAAAAGTGAATCAGTTATACATATACATATGTTCCCATATGCCAACTTAGCTCTTATTCGAGATGATTTGGCTATTCTAGTTTTTTTCATTTCCACATGAATTTAGTAATTAGCTTATCAATTTCTACAAAAAAGCCTCCTGGTGTTTTGATTGGGATTACATTAAATTTGAGAAGCAAAAAAATTCCTAACAATATTAGGTTTTATGACCCATGAACAAGGTACATGTCCTCATAGATTGTCTCTATTTTTATTTTATTATTATTTTTTTTTTGCGGTACGTGGGCCTCTCACTGTTGTGGCCTCTCCCGTTGCAGAGCACAGACTCCGGACGCACAGGCTCAGCAGCCATGGCTCACGGGCCTAGCCACTCTGCAGCATGTGGGATCTTTCCGGACCAGGGCACGAACCCGTGTCCCCTGCATCGGCAGGTGGACTCTCAACCACTGCGCCACCAGGGAAGCCCAGATTGTCTCTATTTTATCTCAGCAATTCTTTGTAGTTTTCAGTTTAGTTCTTTCCATCCTTTGTCAGATTCATTGTAACATGTTTTTATGCTATTGTAAATGATATTTTTAAAATTTCAATTTCTGATTATTTATTGCTAGTACATAGAAATACAATTGATTTTTATAATCTTGCATCCTACGTCCTTGCTAAACTCACGAGTTTGAATGCCTCTGATTTCTTTTTTCTTGAATGCTTTAGAACCTCCAATACAGTGTTAAATAGAAGTAGTGAGAGTAGCTCTCCCTGTTTTAGTCCTAATCTTGGAGAAAATAATGCAGTGTTTCATCATCAAGTATGATGTTAACTGTAGGTTCTTCACAGATGTCCTTTATCGGTTTGAGGAAGTTGCCTTCTATTCCCAGTTTGTTGAGCTTTTTTTTCAGGAACGGATGTTGGGTTTTGTCAAATGCCTTTTCTGCATCTGATGGTTTTTCTTTTTTAATTTGTTAATAAGCTGAATTATATTGATTTTTGAATATCAAACCAACCCTACATTCCTGAGATAAACCCTACTTGGCCCATGTTGTATTATCCGTTTAATGTTGTTGGATTTTATTTGCTAAAATTTTGTTTAGAATTTTTGCATACATATTCATTAAGGATATTGGTCTTTAGTTTTCCTTCCTTGCAATATCTGGTTTTGGTGTCAGAGTAAAGCTGGCTTCATAAAGTGAATTGGCAGCATTCCTTCATCTTCAATTTTTTGGAAGAGTTTGATGAATTAGTATTATGTCTTCCTTTAATTAGTATTAGTATTATGTATTCCTTAAATGTTTGGTAGAATTCATGGTGAAGCTGGACCTTTACTTTGTGGGAAGGTTTTTAAACATTAATTCCATTTGATAACAGATATAGGGTTAATCAGGTTATATATTTATTCTTGAGTAAATTTAGGAAATTTGTGTCTTTCAATGAATTTTTCTATTTCATCTGAGTTGTTGAATTTATTAGCATAGAGATGTTCATAGTATTCCTTTATTATCCCTATAATAGCTATAGATACAATCTGCAGTGATGCCACCTTTCTCATTCCTGACATTGGTAATTTGTGTCTTCTCTATTTCCTTTCCTAATCAGCCTGGTTAGAGGCTTATCAATTTTAAAGATAATTCTTTATTTTTGAAGCCTATTATTGGCAAATTGAGTCCATTGTGCTAAAATCCTACTCTACCAGAGCAGTACATGGTATAAAAGCACTCTACTGATCCAATGAATGAAAAAAAAAACCCATTGATTTCTGCATGTAAAGTCCTTTTAATATTATTACTCTCTTTTAGACATTAACCATTTCCTTATCTCTTAGGTCAATTATTTAGGGCTAGTAAGATACAAATCAGCAAAATTGCCAGAGGCCAGGTTAAATGCTTGAGGATGTGTTCCAAGAGAAGGCTAAAGGGAGGTGAGGCAGGTGACTGGCACTGAGGAGAGAAGGAACCTTGAAACAATGAAGAAAACAGATGGAGGCTGAGGACACAGTGAATCAGAGAAAGTATAATAAAACTATAAGGCAGGAATCTTGGGATATTAAACTAGCAACTTAAACAGGATGAAACAGTATAAACTCTAGTAACAAGAAATGAAGGTCACATAAAATCTAATTCAAGAGTGACTACTCAAAGTTACAGTAAAATATTCAATTTAATAGCATCAGTGTTTCAAAAAGATATTTGAGAAATGTTCAGAAATTAGAGGAAAAGGTTACATAAATTAGCTTCAGTAAATTATGAAAAATAGGATTTCTATTTATACTCAACACTGAAAAATAATATACTGGGTCTATTTTACCTATGTTAGCAGGAAGATCTTAAGATTTCTGGTCAGATGAAGGAACCTCAAAAGGGTCATAACATATGTAGGTGGGGAAAAAGCACAAACCTCTCCTTGCTTTCCCCAGGCTAAAAAAAAATCACTGACTTGATTATACTTGAGTTTTGTACTAGCCAACCACAGTGACTTCGGGTTTGCATGTTCCCTATGCTTTTTTGTTTTAGAAGATTGTTTTCCTTTACATTCAATCTGCACACATTTAAAGTATACACTTTCATTAATTTTCACATATGTGTACACCCATGAAACCATTATCACAACCACCAAAATAATGAACACAACCGTAACCCCCAGATGTTTCCTTGGCCCCTGTGTAATCTCTCCCTCCCAGGCCACCCACGCCACGACCCCCACCAACTTTCCAAGAACCCCAATGACTTGCCGTCGCTCTAATGTGTATTTTCTATAATTTTATATAAGTGCAGTCAAAGTGTGTACTCTTTTTTGACTGGCTTCTTTCACTCAGCATAATTATTTTGAGATTCATCGAATTTGTTGCCTGTATCATCTGTTCCTTTTTACCGCTGGGTTGTATTCCACTGTATGGATATGCAATAATTTATTAATCCATTCACCAGTGGATGGGCATTTGGATTGTTTTAAGTATTTGTTATTACTAAAGTTGCTATATGTGGACATGCTTTCATTTCTCTTGGCTAAATATCTAGGAGTGGAATGGCTAGGTCATATGTTTAAATTTTTAACAAATTGCCAAAAATTTTCCAAAGTATTTGTACCATTTTGTATTCTCACCAGCTGGGTAAGAGAATTCTAGTTCTTCTGCATCCTCCCCAACACTTGGTATGGTTAAGGAGAACTTACAGGGTCTGGGATTCTGCTCAGTAGGATTTATAAGCAGTCATTTATAACTTAGCTAACTGTTTGAACATGGGCAAATCACTTGACCCTTCTAAATATCGCAACTATTAGAACTGCTAAAAAACAAAAACATCTGACAATATCCAGTGCTGACAAGGACGTAGCACAGCTGGAACTCTCGTGTGTTGCTGGTGGGCATGCAAAATGGTATGGTCGTACAAAAGTTACTCCTAGGTGTTTACCCGAGAAACGAATATTTACAGTGGCTCTATTCATAATTATTAAATGTCTTGTCATAGAGAAGTTTTTAATTTTAATGCAGTCAGATTTAGTTTAGGTTTTTATTTAAGAGTAGGTTTGGATAAGGATCAAAGAGAATTTCTGAGAGCAGTTAGCAACTGGTGGGAAAGGTGCCCCATCAAAGGAACACTACCAGTAAAATCTGTGTTCACAACTATCTTGTTAAAACTTAGCTATTATAGGGCCAATTGTGGAGATAATGACTGCATCACAGAAATGGTTAATTCTAGAAATCACTTATGGACTTCCCAGGACCATTCATCGTTGGAAACCAAGGGAAACTTCAGCAGTTTATTATCCTCCATCAGAGACCAAGGTTCTCTAGAGGATAACATGTACTGGAATATAACAGTAAAGGAACTAGTTGTGGGATTTGCAGATAAAATATAGGATGCCCAGTTAAATTTGAATTTCAGATAAATAACAATTTTTACATGAGACATACTTATACTAAAAAATTATTTGTTGTTTGACTAAAATTCAAATTTAACTGGGTATCCTGTATTTTTATTTGCTAAATCTGGCAACCGTAAACTGGTGAGACTCTTGAATCAGATTGTCTTGTTTAATGTAACTTAGCCTTGAGAAGAAATCCAATTACCTGTGAAGAGTAATCATTTATTATATTTACATGGAAGTTCCTTAAGTTTTTCAAAAGTAGAACTTTTTAAAATGAATTTTGCATGGTATAGATTACAAAATGAAGATGGCTTCATAATTATGTTAACTACAAATTCCAAAATTATAAACACTGCCCTTCTTATTCTGTTTAAAAAGATATAATGGGTCTCTATGAATAAAAAGGTTTGGTTGTCCTTCTCAACATGGAAAACAACATTTGATTTTGTTAGTAAATGTGAAGGACTAAAAAAATATTTGTATGCTGAAAACACCAAGTATGTATTTGTTAGAAATTCCCTATTGGTGCAAACTCCATTTTAAAAGTCATTCAACCTTCACTAATGATGAATGCTATCACATACTGTAGTCTTCCTGTAATGGAACAAAAGTCTGTCTGTAACTGCATGACAGTAATGGAAGAGGGAAGGGAATAAGAAACAAGGAGAGGAGGGAAAAGAACTCATCAGCTTAAGAATATTTTAAGTTGGGGATTAGACTGTTAAACAAGTTTTACATTTTTCAAATGATACTTTTAAATCACTTTATGAAAAGAACACCAAAGACAACTTTTAAATGTCTGACTTTGTGCATAAGGATCACTGGTAAAAATACAATGGCAATTCAAAAGTAATTTTTCTCAATTTAAGTAAAGATAGCTTTTGACCATCTTACTATACGTTAGATGCCGGACCAGGCACTTTGTGGGATACCCCTGTGACTGAGGAGTACTTAGGGAACTAAACATCTAGTAGGGTAGAAAGACACAGGCATAAGTAAATGCAATATATTCAATACAAGGTGAGTTGTCAAGTAAAATAATACAGATTAAAAATACTATTAGAGCATAAAAGAGTGTGATATTCTGGGGGGTGGTAAGAAGTCAGCAAACGCTTCCTGGAAAAGTGGCTCTTGAAATGGCTCTGGATAAGTAGGGATGGGGTGGGGGGGACAGAAGGAGCAAGAGGCCGAGGTCGGCAGGTATAAGATTTAGGCAATGCCTGGATAACTCTGCTTTACCTGGCTCCTGCTTCTTCTGCCTCAGGTCTGTTCTCTTACCACCAATTTCTCCTCCTAAATGTGCCTGAGCATTTTACTCACCATATCGCTCCTCCCATTCGTCTAACCAATTTATAATCCCCACTGGGGCCCAGTTTTACTGTTGCTTTCTCTGCAAAGTCTTCGCCGACCATCTTTGCCTTCAAACTAGTTGGGCTCTGTATCGTTTTCTCGTGGCACACCATATCTTCATATGCTAATCACACCTGCAGTTAAGAATTACATGGGGGCTTCCCTGGTGGCGCAGTGGTTAAGAAACCGCCTGCCAATACAGGGGACACGGGTTCGAGCCCTGGTCCAGGAAGATCCCATGTGCTGCAGAGCAACTAAGCCCGTGTGCCACAACTACTTCGCCTGTGCTCTCGAGCCCGTGAGCCACAACTGCTGAGCCTGCGCGCCACAACTACTGAAGCCCGTGTGCCTAGAGCCCATGCTTCACAACAAGAGAAGCCACCACGAGAAGCCTATGCACGGCAACAAAGAGTAGCCCCTGCTTACTGCAACTAGAGAAAGCCCGCACGCAGCAATGGAGACCCAATGCAGCCAAAAATTAATTAATTAATTAATTAAAAAAAGAATTACATGGGATAATTGTTTAACATATAACTCTTTAGATTATGCAGTCCACAAATACAGGGACTTTTTTCTCTCATGTTCACTGTTAGGTCTCCTGAGCCTTAGCACAATGCCTGGCACGTCAAAGATACCCAGTAAATTTTTGATGATCAAAAATTCATAAATTTTTGATGACTGAATTCTAAAACGTATGGTTGAATATAGCTTCAAATGCTTTCACAATGTTGATAGCTATGTTATACTACAGGGCGTATAAGAAAGGTATATAAGCAAATTTAACAGCATGATGCATAAAGATTTCCAATTAAAAGCAATTTCGTAGAAGACATAGCATATATGTGCTAGATACGAACATCTTTCTTAGTGAAGGGCAGGAAAACTAGAAATTTAACATAAACAATAATAAAAGCACACATGGAATATTAAAACAGAAATCTCCAAATAATCTTCAAATAACTTGATTTTATAGATAGCACCTTCCATTTTAGATACTAAAGAGTATATTTTTATTTTTTTAGTCATATGCAAGAGCTATCTACTCAAAATTTAGCTAATCTCAAACTATGGTCAATATTTGAATTTAATACCTAGTCAATATCCTTACAAAATTCAGTAACTTTCATAATCCTTTCCAGCCCCCCAGAATAAAAGGATTTTAAGTGTCCATATACCCATTCAATGAATTTATAATTTTACTCTCTGTAGCAAGATCCCAGTACATCATTATCAGATTTATATTGATTAGAAAGGACAATATTCAAGCTGATACATCATTAAAATATCTAATGTATGAATCTAAAGTTGCCTCCTAGTTCCAACTGTATTTGAATGACACACTTTTAAAATTTTTATAATTAAGTACTAGAAATATTTAATTGTAGAGACTGAAGAATATATTGAATATGCTTTGTTTTATGAAGTATGGTTTTCCAGCTGTGAGTTATTTGCACTTAGGGGAAAAAAACAATCACTTAAATGAAAACTAAAAATATAAAGCCTATGTTTAAAACATGGCCTTTATTAATACTGCCCACTGAGCTCCGTTTTTATTTTACATTGAAATACTACTGCTTTGCAAAGAAAAGACAGAAAAGTGCATTTTACAAGAGTACTTTTTTGTTTTTAATTCTCTGCGAAAATGGAAGGAATCTGAATCACAAGTTCACAATGTGGTAAAATGAAATTAAGAAACAATGATTTCATTAATGCTATGCCATCACTAGTGTTTGGCTCTGACTCTGTTCTTGTAAATCAGATCCTGATATACAGTCTAGAGCATCTAGGTTATTACTCTACGCATATTAAACACAGGAAAGAAGGTTTAAAAAAAAACCCTTTCAATGTACAAACATGAATTTAAAAACTGATTTTAAAAAATCACCTTTTTACATAATGTATATGGCAAAACTGCTTTAAATACATGGTTTTGGAAGAATTATTTACAAAATGTATCAGTCTGTGAAACAATTCACAAACAAAGCATACATAATTGCTTTACTTAGTTGTTGCATCTCAACTTTGGGAGATATAAATTTATTCGGCAGTATAGCAAACATAAAAACTGTGACAAAATATCTTAAGGGCAACCAAAAATTTGATCCTCAAAACAGTTTAAGTACTAGGACTGCCAAAGTTTCTAAACAAGGACATACTTTAATGATCCAGATGCCCATTTATAGTTCTACACTGTTTGAAGGACTGAGACAGACTCCCTTCAGTACAGGCAAAGCCGCTGGATGCAACCTCCTGTAAAAGGGACAGCTGAGAGCTATTGTCATTTGAAGAGTGAATTAACCTAGAATTTTCTTTTTTTCAATTTTATTAATATTTTAAAAAATACATAAAAATACAACATCCAATGTCTGAATAAATATATTTAACAAGTTGCAAGATAATACCTTATTTTACACAAAATTTTCAGCTTTAGAAATCTTGTTAAATAACTTCATTGTTGTTATATATTTCATTTTTGTCTTTTTGTAACAAAATAAAAACTCTGAAATTACATAGAAAAAAGACAAAATATTTTTGTCAAGGGATAAGATAGTCCACTGAAAACTTATTCACAATTCCACTGTAAACATTAATAAACATTAAAATATTTGCATAATTGTGTGCTCAAAAATCCTATAAAAAGTGGAAGACTTATTACAACTGTAGTTTTCAGTCAACTACACTTCCTTTCACAATTTATTTTGTCCCATTTACACCTTAAACCTGGGCACACTGCTGAACATATACTTTGGCAGTTCTAAATAGCAAGTGCTTCCACAAAAAAAAAAACAAACAAAAAAACCCAGAAAAACAACAACAATAAAAAAACACAACATAAACCCCCTACTCACCAAGTGTTCAAATACATCTCAGTGAAAGTGCAGCAGTAACTATTTAGCTGGATATTTTGATGTTTATCATGTGCACTTGCTTGTCTATGATTTCTATAACACCTGAAAGCTTTATTATACAAATTCAAATTTGCTAAGTGCCCTTTTTCTATCTTCACAAAAAAACGAAAAAAAAATTAAAAAGGAAAAATTATGACAAATATGGCAGGCTGCCTAAACTTCAGTTATTAATCAGCTTATTTTTCTTGCAACAGAATAAAAAAGAAAAGAGAAGGGAATAGATACAATCCAGCCTGGAAAAGTGTACAGGATATACTTAGCAATGTCAAACCAGTTGAGTGCTTTCTGTGGTTGTATTTCAGGGATTTGGGATTTATGTCCTTGGCAGCAAACTGCTGGGAAGGCAGAGAAAACATTTATCACCTGCATTCTACAGCAAGTACGTTCTGTGGGGGAGATGATGAGGAGGGACTCATTCCAGTGTCTGATGAAGCAGATGACATGGAGGCTCCTGCATGAGACACTGTAGGATCAAAGAAGCTACATTAGACCCGACAACTATCACACAAAGATACCCAGCCACCGGCAAATCAAAAATAAATTTCTTAACATTATTCACTTCAATTATAGTCCTCTTAAATGGTGCATGAAGGAATAACAACATTTTGTCAGCAAAAATTTTGTTTGGTTCAATTGCGTGGAATCAGTCTCTCATCACTTAAGTAACTCAGTTCAAAAAAGGCACCAGAAAATGTAAAGACTAAAGAGATATAAAATCTTAAATCCCAGGCTTCCCTGGTGGCGCAGTGGTTGAGAGTCCGCCTGCCGATGCAGGGGACACGGGTTCGTGCCCTGGTCCGGGAAGATCCCACATGCCGCGGGGCGGCTAGGCCCGTGAGCCTGCGCATCCGGAGCCTGTGCTCCGCAACGGGAGAGGCCACAACAGTGAGAGGCCCGCGTACCGCAAAAATAAAAATTAAAAAAAATCTTAAATCCCTACTTGAAAGATCCCTGAAAGAAACTCACCTTGTCCCAAATCAGAAACGAGATCAACCTGAGATAAATTTTCACTATAGCAAATTCCTGCTTTATCTCTGGGTTATAGGACCATAAAAGAATTCACTTATCCTAGAGAATTTCTTTTAACCAGCTAACCATTGGGCTTCCTATCTTTATCCTGTCCCAATATACCCAATGGACACAAAACTCTCATAAGCAAGAAGGAGTAATCTAAGTTAGGTATCAGAATCATGGGATCAGGATGGAAATGTGGGTGAGTGATTAGAAAAAGTCTTCAAATGACTTTAACAAAACTCTCCAGGAGCATGGAGCTTGGATTAAAGATCATTACTCTATACATCAGGTGCTCTGTCATTTTTTAGTTTTTACTTTTTTCTTTGCAGGGCCCTCCTATCTCCTGCTAATCTTTGCCCAATTATTTCTATTTTACTTAAAGTCTTAATTTTTGTTTAAGTATACATTCCTCAATGTGTGTACTGCCAAAATGACATGTAACTCATTATTACAAATTCTAATATGTGTGCTAGAAGTCACTCAATGTTTCACTTTAATAACTCACTTCACACACAAAAAATTAAGAAAACAAAAAAGGGAAGAAGACTATAAGAAAATCATCTTTTTAGTTGTGTGAACTTATATGACCTTTAGGAAACTCAAAGCTGTTGAAGGTTCTCTGAAGAAAAGCTCAATTTGTTAATTTGTTCTTCTTTCTGTGTTTAAAAATGCTGTAAAGACTTCTTGCTATTTACAGTTTTTAAAGAAAAGGACAGGGGCTTCCCTGGTGGCGCAGTGCTTGAGAGTCCGCCTGCCGATGCAAGGGACACGGGTTCGTGCCCCAGTCTGGGAAGATCCCACATGCCGCGGAGCGGCTAGGCCCATGAGCCATGGCCACTGAGCCTGCGCATCCCGAGCCTGTGCTCCGCAAAGGGAGAGGCCACAACAGTGAGAGGCCCGTGTACTGCAAAAAAAAAAGAAAAAAAAAGAAAAGGACAAACATGGAAGGTCGATCTCTTTCCTTTTGCTCCATCACATTTCCAGGAACTGAAAACTGCTAGACTTGGAGTAGATTCAAAACCACATATGACACAGGCCATTTTATTAGTAATTCATCCCCTCTCTGCCATAGATAGAAAACTTCTCTCAAGATGGGCAAGCCTATCAGATAATTTACTGTTCTTTTTCTTAAAGGGACATTCCTCCTAGAGCCCGCCCCTCCTGTTCCATCCTATTCCTGAAATAGTTGCTTTGTAGGCCTGTTATGTAGTGATCATTCTAGGGCTTCCATGTGCCATCACCTTGAGATTTTCCTTACTGTTTTCCTATGTGGGATTCCTTGTTTGCTGGATGTCATGTTATCTTAATAGCTTGGCTTCTAGTTTTTAATGTCACCATTGAGAAATCTGATGCTGTTCGAGACCCAGTTTTTTGTATATACCTTTATATGGTAAGCATTTGGAACCTTACCTCTATCCACAGGGTTCTGAAATTTCTTAATGTGCTTTGGTGTGATCTTTTACTCCATTCTTTATAGAGGTCACAAGGAGTCCTTTCAATTTTCTAACCCATCTCCTTCAGTTCTGGAAGTTTTTCTTATTTCTTTGATCACAACTTCCTCCTATGTTTATTCAGTGTTCTCTTTCTAGAAATCCTATGATTCAGAAGTTGGATGTCCCAGCCAGATCCTATATTTCTCTTAGTTATTCTCTCCTATTATCTTTTTGATATTTTACTGGGATTTCTTTAGCCTTGCTATCTTACCCTTCTATTTATTTATTTGTTATTCCAAATATCATATTTTTAATTTTTAAGAGATGAATTCATTGATAGTATCATATTCTTGTTTTAAGACTGCAATATCTTTTCTGTAACTCTGGATATTAATTATAGTTTGTTGTTTTTATATGGCACATTGTCCAAGTTACTTTTTTCTATTGAATATTTTGGTTTCTGTCTTTATGTAAAGGCTTTCCTCAAACATCTGGTCTTGTGGCTTCCATATTTAAGGGGGAGCATTAAAAAGCTAACTGGAGGCTATACATGAGGCCGCCGGGCTTTTAAATGTTGGGCAGTGCACACATAGTGATTTGTAAGGATTTTGCTTTTTGGTTCAGGAACCTCCAAATGCTGGTATCTATGTTAGATCACTTCCCTTGGGCTGACCAGTTTCTCCAGAGGAACCTTTCAATCTCCTTCCAGGAATGAGCATAAGCTTGGTTACCAGCTTTCAGAGAGACAAGATGAGATCGTTGGTTGGAAAAGGGACAGAAGTCTCATCATTTAGTACTGGAAACTTTCGCTCAAGCTCATTATTTTTGGTTTAGCACCTAACCCTCACCTTCAGCTATGGCTGGTGTCCCTGGGTCTTTCTATAAGCCTGTTGATCCCTCTCAGCCTCCAATTACTTAATCTCTTATTTTCTGCTGGAGTTAGGGGAAAAGGTAGTTTGCTTCAGAGGGTGGGATGAAAGGATCCAATTTCTCCTTCCTTTTTCAAACCATCTCCAATTTTCATCCTCACACCTCACACTGTCCTCAGAGCTTTTCTGGGGTGATGTAGTATGAATTAGCTTGCTTCTCATTGTTTTGTCCCACTAGAAGGATAAACAAGCTTAGGTGTTTAGCATTATGTCATCTGCTAGGACAGTTACAGTCCATCTGCTTCTCAGCTTCCAAAAGATATGCTGCTGACATTTCTTGTCTATCGTAGTCACTCTGCTGTCCCATTCTCTCGTCCTTGTGGGTATAGGGCTTTTAATTTTCTTTACTATTATTTTAGTGAGGCCTGGGCTTGGGGTAGATATGAGATGTCAATGTTTAACTAGAAGTCAATGCTATACATTTTTTTTTTTTTTTTTTTTTTTTTTTTTTTATGCTGTACGCGGGCCTCTCACTGTTGTGGCCTCTCCCGTTGCGGAGCACAGGCTCCGGACGTGCAGGCTCAGCGGCCATGGCTCACGGGCCCAGCCGCTCCGCGGCACGCGGGATCCTCCCGGACCGGGGCACGAACCCGCGTCCCCTGCATCGGCAGGCGGACCCTCAACCACTGCGCCACCAGGGAAGCCCAATGCTATACATTTTTAACGTTTAGTTCAGATGCTATTCTCTCCTCATGATTATTCCGAAGTCCTGTTCTTGTTAATATCACTCTCAGGGTCCTCAACATACAGTTCCACTAGACGTTAAGACTTTGAGATCGAGGTCTGTATCTCATTCATCTCTGTACTTCCACCACCTGAAAGAGGGCCTGGCATATGGTATGTGTGCATTAATGTTGTAAAGCTGAACTATCTTATATAGTAGTTGCTTAGGAAATGACTTATGATCCTCCTAGAGGATAAGCCATATCCCTCTTCATTTTGATGAACCCCATAATGAAAAATATAGTGCCTGTTAATAGGCAGCCAATAAATGTTTGTTGAGCAGTGAGAGAAATTCAGAGGGAGTATAATAAGCTCTTCTTAAGAACCTACCACATTTAGTAAAATCACACATTTTGTAAAACAGTTCATAGTCTCTTTCAAGAGTCTCATTCTGATTCAGTTGTTGACTCACTTCAACAAAGAAGAAAACACTAGGAATCTAAAGATAAAAATAAGTATATACTATATTAAAAAGTGGCAAACCTAAATCTTCTAAAACGATATGACATATATTTGAAAAATAGGGGGAAGAAAAATTATAATCAAATTACCTTCTCTGTCTTTCTTTTTTAATCTTTTTCTCCTCCTATCTATGGTTGCAACTTCAGACTTCAAAGACATGTAATACTTTCTGATTTCCTGTAGTTTTTCTTGGAGAAAAGAGATTCTCTCCGTACTGTTCATGTTATCTAATTCATCTAAAAGGGAAAAAAAAGTTAATTTGGATTTAAAAATAATTCTATGAGAAAAAATGATGGCAGTTCTATCAAAAGTCCAATTCATAAATCAACAAACGCTTTAGTTTATTAAAACCTAACAGTACATAAATAAGGCTCTATAAAAATGGAAGGGCTTAATTAAATTCATGAATAAGATTTCTATATATATATACCAAATATTCCACTAAACACGTATTACTTAATGATGTATTACTGAAATAATCAGAAAAGCACAAGGAAACATCAACGTTCAGCAACTCTGATCTATAATTGTAGTTATTTATCCAAATAGTGTCTTTGTATTGATGTTTTCCTCATTTATTAGTTATTTCCAATTGTCAGTACAAGAAAGGGTGTTTAAGTTTCATCAATTTATATAAATCATACATGTCTCATTCCGTAACTGGAGAGCTTTCTCCAATCAATATTTATCAAGTTAGTATTATAAAAAGACACAGATTTGTATTTAAGATAATAAGTAGTGATTATTAACAAGACAACATTTAGAATACCTAAATAAATGAATTTGCTAATCATTATTCCTTATTTTGACATTTCAAAATATATACCACTTTGTAATATACATTCAAGTTTTCTATAAGTTTCTTACTGAGTTGAAAACTCCACTTATATGTCCGAGGAGATGAATTCGGATGTTTTTCTTTCTGTTTATCTTTTTCTCCATCTTTGATGTGAGGGGATATTCTTGCAGGAGATCGTGCAAGCTTCTGTGGCTTAGATACACTAAGATGCTTTACTGGGGTACATTTACTTGAATTGTCTAGGACAGAAAGATCTTCACTATCACTGCTTTGTCCTATAATAAGAAAAAGTTGACTCAGGTTATAAATGATAAAAATCTCAAATATTAAAATGCAACGGACCCAGTAATTACACTTTTCGGTATCCTAAAGAAATAAATGCACAGATGTGCTAACTTTTATAACAATAAAAAGATGGAAATAACCTAAATACCCATCAAAAGGGAAATGGCTAAGAATTATATATCAGTATTATTGAATACTGTGCTAAAGTTGTTAAAAAGAATAAGCTAGAGTTCCTAAGAACAAAAATGGCAAAATATCCAAAATACATTGTGAAATGATAAACTTAAAAAACAATAAGCACAGTATTGCCC